>NC_138733.1:31901201-32083701 GCF_965113295.1 Leuciscus leuciscus
GAACAAATAAATGAATTACAAGCAATAGCATAAATAGATACAAATTAAATAAACTTTAAGTGCTTTAAGTTTTCCCATATAGCTCTAACAGTAGAATTCAGGCACGCATCCGAGAGTCGAGTTCGGGCGGATGAGTGACCTCTGACCCGACGTATGGCGTAGGATGTAGACGTAGCATAAGCTTAGGTGAGAGTTGACACCTCTCGCGGTTCAAACAAACAGGGCTGGGCAACAAACTCAAGCTCCTCTGACATTTATCTTTAAAAATTCTCGTTTTAGACTTTGTTTGACGTGTTTTGTTTTGCTCTATCCTCTGCGCTTCCGCTTTCGTCATTACGTCATGGGTCAGGTCAGAGGTCACTCTTCCACCGGAACTAGACTTGCTTACAGACATTACCGGAAGCCAGTGATTATAGTTTATAAAGTAATAAACATGGATATTTTACTTAAACAAAAAAAAAAACATCGTTTTGCTTCAGAAGGCCTTTATTAACCCACTGGAGTCGTATGGATTACTTTTATAATGGAGGGATGCACTTTTTTGGGCTTCAAAATCTCTATTGTATTACTATTCACTCTCATTATAAAGCTTGAAAGAGCCAGAATATTTTTTAAATATAACTCCGACTGGTTTGGCTGAAAGAAGAAAGTCATATACACCTAGTATTAGGATGGCTTGAGGGTACGTAAATTATGGGAAAATTCACATTTTTGGGTGAACTAACCCTTTAAATTGGCTTAAGACTTAAAGACCTATTCAGCAAAATTCACTTTTATAGATGCGTGTCCACGCCACAGCGTGTGTAAACAACCAGCCTATAATGGTAAAAATCCACCCACTTCTTTTTTTATAATCCCTATAAATCATAAACAGTCTCTCCAAACGAGCGGGGCGGGCAAACACAGGCTTCAGAAGCCCCGCCCATGGCTTGTGACGACCTGCCTTATTAGCATAGATCCCGCCCTCAGTGAGCCGCAGCAGTCGCCATTTCTGTTTCCTCGCTGTAGCAGCTGGAGATGTAGAAAAAACATTACAAATGTTCTGTTGTTAGATGTACCAACGAGCATAAGAGTCTCCATAGACTCTCGGCATCTGAGCCACTGAGCACACCGTGGTTGAATTTAATTTGTGAAGGAAATACTTAGTGTTATTCATTTCTGCAAATCATTTTACGCCGAACTGCTTCACAAACGTTCGGTTCAACCCTGGATTTGCACAAAAGTTGTTTCTGAAAGATTTTTAGATAAACATGCTAGTCGATTAGTTGAATCAACTTAACTCATTAAATGTATCCACTAACCATCCAGAGTCTCACCATCAGTGTCCGACTACGGTTTAAACAATAAGGCTGAACAACACTACTGACAATTTCTGACATTTTGGCTGCGTAACATTCTCCAGTTTTGTTGTTGCCGGAGTATTTTAAGCACGAGCTGTAAAGGCTCCGCCCTCTTCTGGAAAGGGGAGGGCAACAGCAGCTCATTTGCATTTAAAGGGATACAAACAACAACGGCGTGATTTTGCTCACACCCAAATAGGGGCAAATTTGGCAAGCTATAATAAATTATCTGTAGGGTAGTTTGAGCTAAAACTTCACAGACACATTCTGCGGACACCAGAGACTTGTATTAATAGGTCCCCTTTAAAAACACGTGGAAATTATATACTTTTGTGTCGACGCATTGACGATTTCAACTTTCCTGAGCGTCAGTCGGGTCATCGCGCAGCCCTTATTGTCAAGTGTGTTTCTCTACCTGTCTTTCTCTCTCTACCTGTCTCTCTTTCTCTGTCTGTTTGTCTCTGCATGTTTATCTCTCTCTTTCTGTCTGTCTATTTGTCTTTTTCAACTCCTGTCTTTCTCTCTTTCTCTTTCCGTCTGTCTTTCTCTCTATATATATATATTTATACAAGTTCAGCAGAACTGCTGTTGCTCTGTTGCTGTTTAACCATCAGCTAGCTCTGCTTTCCCATCATCCCTTGGTGTTGTGCTGTATTGCTTTCTACATTATTGGTTGGGATGTGAATTTGGAGACAAGCGTCTCGATTCAAATGTGATTTAAATGTGCGTGTGATATTTTATTGAATGCATGCGTGTGTGCTAAGTGTTTACTGTGCAGTGGCGATAATGGTTTAATTTGTGCTTCCATCCATGTGTGTATGTGAGTGTGTGTTTTGTTTATGAGGTACCTAAAACCCTTCTGGCGGTCGTTGACCCAGCCTTATCATGTGCGGCCTGATTAAATGCGTCATTAAACAGCCAATCGAGTGTGGGTAAAGGTCAGGGGTCAACCCAGGGTTAGCTTGACAGACGAGAGAGAGCGTGTGAGGACAGCGAGGGTGGACGGTGATGAATGAAAGGGTGTGTAAGTGTGTGTATGCATGTGTAAGTGTATCTCTCTACCAGGTGTTACAGCAACAGGCGGCACGAGATGATTAATGCGCCCCGGGTAGAACGAGTGTGAAGAGGGAACATAACTCCCTGCCAAAACACACTTTCACCTCTGTTCACACTCACAGGCGTTCAAACACACTGATGCAACCACCTGAACTACATGCTAAAGTGATACTTCACCTATAAATGACAGTTTTATCATTATGTACTCATCCTTGTGTCGTTCCAAACCTGTGTAACTTTTTTCTTCTGTGGTGCGCAAAAGATTTTAATCACAATGGTGCAGCTGCTTTTTGTCATACAAAGAAAGCAAATCGTGTCAGAAAGGGTAAAAAAAAAATAAAGGACCAGAAATGTAGTGCACTGTATATTCCAAGACTTCTGAAGTCATTTGATAGTTTTGTGTGAGAAACAGACTGAAATTTAAGTCTCATTTGTGTTTGTTTGCATAGGGATGCACAAATATAAAAATGTAATCTGATACCAATAAGCCAATAATTGTTTCCATGTTATCGCGATATCTGATAAATGGGCAATATCTTAATACTAAACTACTTTGAAATAAAAAATTGTTTTACCTTTTTACGGAATATTGCAGTATTTAATATAATTGGTTTATCCGTGCACATCATTTATTCTAATTTATGTAATCTTTAATCAAAATGACAGCTCTTGCACACTGATGGCGTGAGGGCGGGGCAACCTGTCACTCACATGAGATCCACCAATAGCAAACCACAACCATCCAATCAATTCCCCATTGACAAAATCAAGTCCCGCCCTACATTTGTTCTTGTTCGAGAAGCTGTTTCACTCTGATACACGTCACAATAGGGAAGAAAAGACTATCGCAACTTAAAGGGTTAGTTCACCCAAAAATGAAAATTCTGTCAGTAATTACTCACCCTCATGTTGTTCCAACCCCCGTAAGACCTTCGTTCATCTTCGGAACACAAATTAAGATATTTTTGATTAAATCTGAGAGCTGGCTCACTCCTCCATAGGCTTCTAAGGCATTATAACTTGCTGGCCCAGAAAATATATTAAAGACAGAAAATGTATTCTCTCTGGGCCTCGAGTTAGTTCACGTAGTGTAACAGCGCAGCGCTTCTGGGTTGTACGTCACACGTAGGCTCACTATTGGCCGACGCTGGTCATGTGTGTGATGCGTGTGACGTACAACCCAGAAGCGCTGCGCTATTACACTACGTGAACTAACTCGAGGCCCAGAGAGAATACATTTTCTGTCTTTAATATATTTTCTGGGCCAGCAAGTTATAATGCCTTAGAAGCCTATGGAGGAGTGAGCCAGCTCTCAGATTTAATCAAAAATATCTTAATTTGTGTTCCGAAGATGAACGAAGGTCTTACAGGGTTGGAACAACATGAGGGTGAGTAATTAATGACAGAATTTTCATTTTTGGGTGAACTAACCCTTTAATGTGTTAAAAGATATGCACTCTTAATGGGAAAGAACTCTTTAATGGTGTTTTTAATGGTAGTATTCATAAGTTTTTAATGACCATAGTATATCATTGTCTTTTTAAGTTGTGCTGGAGAAAGGCAAAATTTTATATATAATATTATATTATATATTATATAATATTAAAATAGGGGGAATTACATACATGTAACTGGCTAATAAATATGGAATATCAGCCTTAATTAAAATAATTAAAAATACATATTTTTAACAATAACAATATTGTGCATCTGTGTCTTTATATATGCCAAAAAAAGAAATATGGCATATGGCAAAATGGGGGGAGTTAAATGCATATGTAATATGTAATATCTGCCAATAATGAAAATATATTAAAAGTATGTTAATAATATAAATAAAAAGTTAAAGAAAATTACAATATTAGATGACCACTAATATATTGGTAATATGTTGTGCATCCCTGCCTTTAAATATGCCACAAAAAGGCATATGGCATCAGGATTGAATTCTTATTATCGCATGTCATGTGACTAATCACGATGCTGCAAAGTTGAATTATTATTATTAATTTTTTAGAGCAACAGTTGAGAGCTACGATTTACAGTGAATGATAACAAATTTTAGTTTGTTCACACATAGTTATCGTATGACTTTAAAGGGCGGTCATATGGACTACTTTATGGTGCATTTTTGGAGCTTGACTAACGATAGCGTATCTTTTGTCTTCCACGAAAGAAAGAAGTCGGGTTTGCTTCGACATGAGAGGGAGTAAATATTCACAGAGTTTACATTTTTGGGTCAACTCTCCATTAAAGTAAACTTTTGCTGTGAGAAAACAGCCGTTTCTTCAATCTATACGTTTGTTGTCTCTTCTGTTGGTGTTTAATGGTTCATATGCATCTGACTAGAGCTGATTCTGAGAGCACTTCTGTGTGTGTATGGGAGGCATGTGTTGCGCTAGACTGTTTGTGCACGTACATGTTGTGTAGAAATATAAAGACAAAGTCTTAGAAAATGGAGGAATCCTTTTAGTCACTAAAGTAGCACATACAAACACATATGTCTCAATATATTTGTTTGAGTGTGTTGTGAATGTAGTATGTGTGAATTAAAGTGCCTTGCATATGTGTGTCTATTGTGTTTTATACATGAATATGTAGATTATGTGCATTTTAAATGTGTTACACACGGGATGTGTGTTATGTGTGCATTGCATATGTGTGGTTTGTGTTGTGTGTTTGCTGTGTGTGTTTGTGTGTGGGTATGATGAGGAAATCCCATCCTACTTATGTTTTGCACTTTAAAACCCTTTAGCGCCCCCGTTTGGTGTACATGAGTATTGCATTGGTGTGAATTTGAATCTCTGTGTGTGATATCTGTGTGTGTGTGTGTGTGTGTGTGTGAGAGAGAGAGAGAGAGAGAGAGAGAGAGATATGGAGAGTTCTTGTGTTTAATCATGTTGTCTCTTTTCACGTAAGGCGGTGACGTGGACAGTATGTTTGACGTGGAGAAAGGTGTCGGCACTATCGTCATCGCTAAACCTCTGGACGCCGAGCAGCGATCATTTTACAACCTCACTGTGGAGGTTACAGATGGGACTAATATAGCGTACACTCAGGTAAACACACACACAGACAAAAAAAAAAAAAGTACTTAAAGTCTGCGTGAACCGGAAGTTGCAAACGACTTTTCTCCAGTGTTGTGACGTATTTCCCAGTGAAACGGAATATTGAACAGAGGGCAGGGTTTCAGTGTCAGCGCTCCTCCTCTCCATCTCTGCTCATAGCAGACTAACGGTTTGAGGGGAGTGGTTAAGCGTTTCCCAACTCAAGTCCTCAAACCTACGTCATCAGAGAAGGGACGCCATTCCAGACCGGTAGTAACTTTTCAGACTTTGATTAAAGCAGCACTCAGTAGCTTCGGGATTTCTTCGCTGTATTCTCGCTTTTTGCTCGCAGGTTTCTCTCTAGAGCTCCCCCCACAGCTTCGGAATAGATATTTGACAACACTGTTGTAAAAACTTGTTAGTGATTCTCAGACACCAGAGGCTATAGATCAACGACATCAAAGCAGATGGGACATTCTTTAAAACGTCTTCTTCATTCGGGTTCGGACAGCGTGAGGGAGCGCAATAATGACAGCATTTTAGCAGATTTCTTTTGGCCGTAAAGCAATTGTTTACATCGCAAGACCTGATATCACGCGAGACTTCCTGACGCAGCGGCCGGCGGCCCGCCGGCTCAAAGTTGCAAGTGCGGATTTTCCGCTCACGGGCACCAGGGGGGTGCGAAACGACCACCATTCAACCCGAAATAAGTAATATAACCATTCCAATGACTCCAAAGCTGTTCAGTTAAGGTAAAAAAAGTTACTTAGTTCACCTTTAAAGATTACGACGGCAAACAATTTTTTTCTGTGTTTTAACTTGCACGGATTAATTGTTCACCACAAGACTAGTAATATGCGCTAACAAAGTAAATAGGGTCAATTTTGATTTCAGTTGGACTTTAAGTTAAATTAAGTTATAATTAACTTTCATGGACACACACATGATTAAGAGACTCAATGTTCAGCTCCAACAACATAGTCTCACTAGTTAACAAATGTATATTTATTTAATATTTTGTGTTAATATTTTATTTATGTGTAAATATGTATATGCAATTATATGTAGGCTAATCAGAATTTATCTCCACTCATACACCAATGTTTTATATTCATTTTGTATATTAATATAATTGATATTTATATAGTTATATTAATTACTATTTATATACTTATATATTATTTCATATTTATAATCAGCATGTCTCATATGCCAATATGTTATATTAATATTATGTAATATCATTTTTTTATATAAATTAATACAAATGTATTATATTAAATAATATTTATAGTCAGCATGTCTCTCCTCTCATACACCAATATTTTTATATTATTATTATATATTATAGAATAATATGATTAATATTTTATTTATAAAAATGTTTATTTATATTATTTAATATTTATAATCAGCATTGCTTTCTACTCGTATGCCAATATTGTATATTCATATTTTGTTATTCTAATTAATATTTAATTTATATAAATTCATATTAATGTATTTATATTAATTAATATTTATAGTCAGCATGTCTCCTTTCATACACCAACATTTTATATCATTATATATTAATATAATACATATTTGATTTATATTAATTTATTTATTAATAACTCGACTCCTACACCTTTTTTTTTCTTCTTTTTTTTTCTTTTTTTTACTGAGCTTGTGATACTTAATTAGAATTTGGCCAGACACGATCTTAAAAGGCAGCATAATGATGCTTCTATCTTTTGGGCACTTTTGATGTGCAGGGAAGCAGGTTTTGAGTGTGTGTCGTCCTGACAGCAGCTGTTTAGTCGATGATTGATGCTGATGTTTGATGGTGAGAGTTTGATTGATAGCGTCTGTCATCGTTCAGATTGCCTATCCCTGATGTCAAGGTCCCATCGGATTGATCGCTTCGTTGCCATAGATACGAGTCTTCGCGATGTAATATGTGCGTGAAGGTCAGAGTTTAAAGGACACGATCCATCCTAACGTTAGAAGCTGCCGCAGTGTTTGGGGGTGGGAGGCGCATTTATTCAGTTTATTCACTCACTGTATACAAAGTAAATTAACACATACACACTCACAAGAACGTAAACACAAAAAATAACTCATTCAAATTCAGTCAACTGCACTCATTTAACAACACTTTCGCGGACACACTCTCTGTTACATGCAAATGCACTCATTTAAAAATACAAAAACGATCTCACTTACTTTCATACACACATACACATTCATTCACGGTCTGCGACACACACACACACACACACACACACACACAGATGGATCTCAGCGTGTCTCCGCAAGGGCGAGTGTGAGACGGAAGTACACGTCTGTTATTACTTTATAATTAGATCAGCCGACGCGGTTCGATCACTCACTCACACACACACACACACACACACACACACACTCAGTCGTGTGCGCTCACACTGCCTGCGTGCTCCGACGACTGCTGTGGCTATTTATACAAGTTAGCGACAGCTGAGTACTTGCGTCAGACAATTGCATTTCAGGCAGCGTTCAGCATTCAACTTCGATTTGTTCAGACACTCATGGTGCGTGTTTGTGAACAAGTCATGTGACTTTCTGACTCGTAAAGTCAATAAAAAACGAGGCTTCTTCGTTGCTTAGATGTGTTCAAATGTAGACAGTGTGGAAGGTGAATCATTCAGAATATGACCATACATTTTAGAGTTATTTTAGTATTATTTATATACTCTTCTAGTATGTATTCATATTTGGAATACACTTTTATTTTGTAATATTTTCAATTGAACTTTTTTTAAATAATTGTTTTTCTTTTCTCATTTTATTAGTTTTTTGTATTTCTAATTATCTTTATAATATTCACTTTTGTTTTAGTAATTTTAATATTTCAACATTTCTAACTTTCGTTTTTAAGTTTTTCATATAATATAATATTTTATTTCAGCTTCTGAAAGCAGCTTTTAATAGTTTTAGACAACACTGACAACAACAACACTGGTACTAAGAAAGTACAATCAAGTGCAACAGTCATGTTCCGGAAGTAAAAACTGGTGTGCACATCCCAAAACCCAGATTGGGCTCAGGTGCAGGACATCAAAGTAACATAAACAAAAAGAAAAGAAAAGTGAAGTCCGCACACTGCAAGCTACTCCAGATAAATTTATTGAAAGCATAACGTTTCGACCATCAGGTCTTCATCAGGTACAATAAAATAAAATAAAACTAATGAAAAACTACATTACCCATGATGCTGTACAGAAAATTACACCAATCAGAGAGTCGAAAAAGATCTTGTTAGCTCCACCCACTCCCATGAAGCACTGCGAATGACGTAATCAATTCGATCTCTCTACGCTCTCAAAATACTTAAATGTTTGTATAAATATGCATATTTTGCCATAAACTTAAAATCTATTGTTTGTATACATAATCGACATTTGTAAATGTGTAGTTTTATATTCCTCCATCGTTTGTAATTCGATTATGCTATTCGCAATGCTTCATGGGATTGTAGTTCTTTCCCTCACTAAAGCCTTTAAGTTGTACCTTTGTCTTTTTGTCCGATTTTGTGATTCACCTCGTAGCGGATTGGCTTGCTTCATGGTTTATAACTCTTTAACAAAGACCATTTTAAAATCCCTATGGGAAAAATGAATGGAGAAAATACTTCCGGAACCAGCGCCGCTAAAAAAAGGGGGGCGGGCACTTTTGCACTATATTTCATGTTGACTTCCTGTCTTTTTCACAGGTCCAGATTACTGTTTTGGACAACAACGACAACCCGCCAGTTTTTTCCCAGCCCACCTATGACATCACAATCACAGAGGACACGCCCCCGGATACGGAGGTGGTCCAGGTTTTGGCATCCGACCGTGACGAGCGTCACCGTTTGACCTTTAGCCTCCAGAGCAGCGTTGACCCCAGCAGCATGCGCCTCTTCCGCATCGACCCTAACAGCGGCGTCATCTACACGGCTCGCAGACTGGACCACGAGAGCCGAACACAGCACATCCTCACCATCATGGTAATCAGACAAGGCTTTCTTCATAATCTCATAGATATTATGAAAATACTGCACAAAAGTTATGGACATTAATGACTTTCTTTAATTAATCTGTTTTCAATATAAAGTATAAAGACTTGGACCAGTTAGCAACCTCATTGATGAATAGATATAAACTATTTTATTTTATTTTATTCTAGAGAGAACAATGTGACTCTCAATAGATAGATAAAACATAAAACAGGAGAGGTATTTGATTAGTGTTGGTAGTGTACATTCCCACAGATCTGCCTCCCTCCTCTCTCTCTTTAACGCTCTCCATGCTTGAGTGCAGGTATGACAGGAACAGGAGATTGCTCCTTGTGCTTTGGCAGCCGTCACTAGTTTAATGTTGTCTGCCCCTGTGTCGTTTCTCCACTGTGATCTAATTATTGATCTGATCTGTATCACTCCTTGTTTCCGCACTCCCCTGACGAGGGTGAGAGACAGTGAGTGTCATATCTAATAAGCACATGGATATTCCTGCTGCCTGCAAACAGATGAAATTTGTTATTATAATCCTGAGAGAGATGTTATCCACTCCGTCTGGCAGGGAGCGAGTTTGAGTTTGTTGTGTGTGTGTGTGTGTGTGTGTGTGTGTGTGTGTGTGTGTGTGTGTGTGTGTGTGTGTGTGTGTGTGTGTGTGTGTGTGTGTGTGTGTGTGTGTGTGTGTGTGTGTGTGTGTGTGTGTGTGTGTGTGTGTGTGTGTGTTGGTCTTTGTTTGTGTTGGATATTGCTGTCTGTCTCAGACAGGGAATTCATTTTTGTTTCTAACCTACCTCTTATTTATTTCTCTCGATCATTCTTGCTTTTTTTTTTTCTCCATACTAGGTGAAAGATCAAGAGTTCCCGTACAGACGTAGCCTTGCTCGTGTCCTGATTGGTGTGGAGGATGTGAACGACCACGCCCCTCTTTTCACCATGGTGATGTATGATGGACAGGTGTATGAATCAGCTGCTCTGGGATCGGCTGTTCTCACTGTGACTGCACTCGATAAGGACAAGGGCCAGAATGCACAAATCATCTACAGCATCGACTCAGGTATGCACACGCTCACATATACTAACAAAGTCTGGACACACTTCACTAAATGGACACACTTAACTCAATTTGTCTCATGACAAATTAATAATAAATGTAAATTGTGTTCGCAAATAACTTATTACCAATTATTTGCTTTATTGAATTAATCTGTGCTCAAGAGTATGACTTGGACCAGTAAACATAGACCAATAGACATAAGCCATAAACCATAATTCATAAACATTAACAATTTCTTTACCATCTATAAATATGCTTTTATTTTTAATGGATAAGTTGGACTGTGAAGGAAAAGCCAGCATACATGGATCGATTTTTGAAGAAGCTGGAAAATAGTTTTCATTAATTTTTTTTTTTTACATTTTTTTATTTTTTTATTTTTGTCACAACATATTTCCCATATTACCTTTTTTTTCATAATTTTAATAACTGTATATTTTTAAGATCTTATTTTTCTTACTCTCTTTTTTTTCTCTTTCAATGTAGGGAACACAGGGAACACATTCCGGATTGATCCTGTTTTGGGCATCATCTCATTGGCTCGGGAACTGGAGCTGTCAAACATTGGTCACTACGTCTTGTCTGTCAAAGCAACTGATAATGGTTCTCCAGCATTATCATCGACAGCTGTCGTCCGAATCGCGGTCACCTTGTCCGATAACGCTGGTCCCAAGTTTCCCCAAAGTGAATATCAGGCGGAGATATCAGAGGGTGTCGCCATAGGAGCTTCAGTCATCACAGTAAACGCTTTAAGTCTCTCCACCCTTACCTACGATATTCGCCACGGCAATGGTCATAGGACATTCCGCATCAACCAGTACAGTGGAGTGATCACTACACAGAAATCACTGGACTTTGAGACAGTTTCTTCCTACGTGCTAATAGTCACTGCAAGCAACATGGCTGGACAGGCCTCAAATGCTACAATAACAGTTACAGTTCTCGACCAAAATGACAATGCACCGGTTTTCCAACAGCTGCATTACCACGGAAGTATCAGTGAAGGCGCTGGGCTTAACAGTGTTGTGCAGAGTGACAACGGTCAACCGCTGGTCATACGAGCAACCGATGCTGACCGCAACCATAATGCCCTGTTAGTTTACCAAATCATGGAAGATTCTGCTAGGCGCTTCTTTGCAGTAGATGCCGGAACTGGATCCATAAGGACAATTGCTCCACTTGACCATGAAACCACACCTACATTTCGTTTCCACGTTAACGTCCGAGACAGTGGGAATCCTCAGCTCTCAGCTGAGCGTCCTGCAGAAGTGACTATTGAGGTGCAAGATGTTAACGACTGCCCACCTAAATTTTCCCAGGATTCCTATGAAGCTGTCCTTCTGCTCCCAACTTATGAAGGTGTAGAAGCCCTACAAGTTTTTGCTACTGATCCCGATGGTAATGGCCAGTCAGAGCTCACCTACTCATTGACAGACGGGAGCTTAGAACATTTCAGCATTGAGCCAAGTACTGGACTGTTGACTGTGAGAAACAGTACATTTAGCAAAGAACGATTTCGCTTTAACATCCGCGTTTCAGACGGACGCTTTTCTAGCACCTCTCTGGTTACCATCCTGGTGCATGAGGCTCTGGACAGTGGGCTGTCTTTTACTCAAAATACCTACAGTTCCAACATTGAGGAGAACAATGGCAATATAACAACAGTTGCTGTGGTAACAGCATTAGGGAACAAGTTGAATGAACCACTGCGCTATACTTTGCTGAATGCAGGAGGGAAATTTCGCATCAGGCCAACTTCTGGTGCCATTGAAACTGTTGGAGTCCCATTGGACAGGGAGGAGAAGGAGGAATATGGACTTTTGGTACAAGCAGGACGCGAGGAAGATCGTCTTCGTGTTGCAAGGGCGCTGGTCCGAGTTCAAGTCACAGATGTCAACGACAACGCTCCAGTTTTTGTTGGATTGCCATACTATGCTGCTGTGCAAGTAGAAGCGGAGCCTGGGACTGCAATATTTCGAGTGACGGCAGTGGACCGAGACAAAGGACAAAATGGAGAGGTCAGCTACTTTCTACAGGATGAACTGGGACATTTCGAGATGGACCGTGTGAGCGGCGAGCTTCGCTTACGGAGAGCTTTCGAGGCTGATCTCTCCAGTGTGGAATATCAGGTTCTGGTGTTCGCCCGTGACATGGGAACACCACCTCTGTCCTCTTCAGTCACCTTTCCTGTTACAGTGGTAAACAGAGCAATGCCAGTATTCGACCGACCATTCTACTCGGTAAAAGTGAGCGAAGATATACCAGTATGGACTCCAATTCTGGGAATAAATGCCAGCAGCCCTGAAGGCCAGAGTGTCCTTTACACAATCAAGCATGGTGACCCTGGAACGCTCTTCTCCATTGGATTTGACACGGGGGTCATTAGTGTCATCTCTGCCCTCGACTATGAGACCAGCCCTGTCCACAGACTCATTGTTAGAGCAACGGACTGCCTCACAGGTGCTCGTGCAGAAGTGGACGTTGAAGTTACTGTTTTGGATGTCAATGACAACCCTCCAGTGTTTGAGCGGCCATCGTACAAAGCCGTCATTTCAGAAACTGCCATGATTGGCACTGCAGCCTTGCAGGTGCTCGCAACGGACAGCGACTCCAAGAAAAACGCAGCTATACGGTACCAAATCATTCCAGACCATACCAATAGCACTGACCACTTCCACATTGACAGCAGCAGTGGTCTAATTCTGACCGCTCGCTCCCTGGACCATGAAACCATCCAGCGTTATGTGTTTCTTGTCAAGGCAACAGATAATGGCTTTCCCCCACTGAGCAGCGAAGTGTGGGTCACAGTCGATGTCACGGACACCAACGACAACGCTCCAGTGTTTAACCAACTGCTATATGAAGCCTCAATCAATGAGTTGGCACCCAAAGGGCACTTTGTAACATGCATACAGGCCTCTGACGCAGACCGCTCAGACGCAGAGCGCTTGCAGTATGGTCTGGTGTCTGGAAACGAAAGGATGCTGTTTGAGATAGATGCCGCCTCTGGTGTCCTTACCCTGAGTGGCCAGCGACGTGTGCAGCGCATGCCTTCCGCCATCACCCTGAACGTAAGTGTTTCAGACGGTGTCTTTACCAGTACGGCGCAAGTGCATGTTAGAGTAGAGCGAGCTAATCTGCACACCCCCCAGTTCACCCAGGGCATGTACGAGGCCGATGTACGGGAAAACGCGCCAGTGGGATCAAAGGTCATCGCAATCAGGGCGCAAGATGCTGATCCTGGACCGTTTGGGGAAGTGAGGTATGTGCTGCTCTCAGATTCCGCTCGAGACTTGTTCAGTATTGATGGCAGTGGACAAATTATGACTCTTGAGCGTCTGGACCGGGAAGAACGAAGTGAGATGGTGCTGTCCATTGCGGCTGTGGATGCAGGTGGCCGATCTGGATATTGCAGTGTCCGGGTCACTGTACTAGACGAGAATGACAACACTCCACTTTTTAGCGCCTCAGAGTACCATGCAAGTGTGCGGTCTGAGGTTGAACCAGGTACCCTTGTGATGCAAGTGCAAGCTTGGGATGTAGATCAAGGTGCCAACGGACAAGTGAGCTACAGTCTGTACAGTGAGGCCAGCCTGCAGGTTACTGAACTTCTGGATATCGACCCGGACAGTGGCTGGGTTGTCACCAAAGGCAACTTTGCCTCGTTGCGTGGGTCTGTACTATCCTTCTTCGTTAAAGCCTCTGATGGAGGTGCACCTGTTAAACATTCCCTTGTGTCAGTCTACATACATGTTTTGTCCGCTGATGCGCACATACCTTCCTTCAGCCAACCACAATTCTCCTTTACTGTGCCAGAGGACATGCCCATTGGTTCCTTGCTGGGTGCAGTGCATCTACACACCTCGACTAGCCACTCTTCCTTACCAGTAAGCTTCTCAGCGGTGATCGGACAGACTCCAGAGAGTAACAGTGATGGAGTGTTTGTGGTAGACAAAGAAAGTGGCACTATCAAACTTGACAAAGCACTGGACAGAGAGCTGACACAGGCCTATCATTTTAAAGTGATTGCAATGTTGCAGCAGGGACGGTTGGATGCTGTTTCGGCTGTGGATGTGGAGGTCAAAGTGCAAGATGTCAATGATAACAAACCTGCGTTTGAGTCAGATATCTATGAGGCGTCAGTCACCGAGGGTCTTTCTCCTGGAACTAGGATTCTTCAAGTGCGAGCTTTGGATCCTGATTGGGCAGCTAATGGTCAGGTGACGTACAGTCTTGCTCCACCTGGGTTGCTTGGTGGCTCTGGCGGTGAGGACATTGAAGAGCATGGTGCCTACTTTACAATTGACAGCAGCTCTGGTTGGATATCGACTCTGAAAGGGCTGGACCATGAACAGAGCCCAGCCCACAGTCTTACAGTCTGGGCATTTGACCTTGGAGATCCTGCAAGCCAGTCGTCCTCAACTACTATAACTATAGCAGTGAGCGACTCCAATGACAACGTACCGCAGTTTCTTCAGCCCCGTTACTTCGGAAGCGTACGGGAGAGTGATGCACCTGGTGAAGTGGTGGCAGTACTTAACACAAGGGACAATGACAGCTCACCTGGAAACCGACAAGTCACCTATCATATTACAGGTAAGAACTTTTGGAACTGGCAAAAAAAAAAAAAAGCATAGGCCTATATATATGTATTGAAAAATCTTTATAAATCAATATCCATTTTCTTAAGAAGCAACACTGAGTAAGATGCTTAAAGGTGCTCTAAGCGATGTTACGCATTTTTTAGGCCAAAACATTTTTTGTCACATACAGCTAACATCTCCTCACTATCCGCTAGCTGCCTGTCCCCTGAACACACTGTAAAAAAAACGCGGTCTATGTAGACACCCCAGGCTCCACAAACGGCAAGAGAAACAAACTGGGCTAACCCGCACCACGAAACATAACAAACTGTTCCAGCCAGTAACCGACAAGAAGGATTTGGGGGTGGGGTTTGGAGGGTTAGTGCGCGGATGAGAAGGAGGGAGGGTCTAGCTAGCCTCCGTTTTGTTTGACAATACTTTAAACGTCAACAAGAAGTGACGTCATCCAACATCACTTAGAGCACCTTTAAGGGATAATTTACACAAAAATTTAAATTATGCCATCATTTACTCACCCTACTGTCACTCCAAACTGAATACACAAAATAAGATATTTAGAAAAAATATTTTTTGTTCATACAATGAAAGTCAATGGGGATCACTGTTGTTTTGGACGCTACTGACTTTCATTGTATGGACAAAAACTCAATATTCAATATTCCTCAAAATTCAATGTCTTTGAATTTCACAGAAGAAAAAAAAAACTTGTATGGGTTTGGAATGACAATGAGGTTAAATGAGTAAATGAGAGAATTTTAATTTTATATTTCTATTTCAGCTACCCCCATTTTTTCATGTGCATAAAATCAAGCAACAATCATGCAGATTCTTTAGACAATCATTGGTTCCAGCTTGACAATGCACACACAAAAAAACATCCATAAAGAAATATAGAGAGAAGACAAACTGTCTTTTCATGCACAAGGTTTTGAAAATGTTCAACGAGCACATATAGTTTTGATGCCCTAATACCATGCAGTATAACTCTGTGTGTGTGTGCTCTCAATCTAAACATAGCCTGATTTTCTCAAGCCCTGTTCTGCATGTAAGCATAATGTAGAACAACGCTATTATAGAATGTCAGAAGTCCACAGTAATTACACCTCATTCATCCTTTCCTGATAATGGATTATTCGCTCTAGGGCTACCAGCTGGATTTTGCGGGTGGATGCAGACTTATTCTTGCTGGAGAGCAAAACCACACTTGTTTTATAAGGATTTTATTAAAGCTGTGATGCAACTGCATGCAAATTATACTGGTGCGGATTTGTGATAGGCAAGCGCAACTCTTCACTTCTCCAAACATAATACAGTGGCATTTCCGAAAGCAGTAGTTTAGGTGGATAGTGTCTTTCAAAAGGGCAAATATAAAACTCCTCCTTATCAGCATCTTGCTCAGCCAGCTTTTAATATACTTTTATATTCAGGCAGTGTAGAACACCTTGCTTGGTGACAAGAAACAGATTGCACACACCATCACGCACATACACACCTTGCACATGCTCCTAAGCAGCACACACTTGTAAATTAGGCGCTCAGAAACTCATAACATTGAATTAGGGAGCTGCCTTGTTCTATAATTCATGCTTTTTTCACACACGCACACACTCAAACGCAGAAACACACTTCTTGGCCTGAACAGAATTTCGATTAAGCTCAACCTTTATGCTGTGATCATGATTTAGACTGCCACCAGCAGGAGCAGTATTTTTAACAAGATTTACCACGCACAACACTCACTCACTCACACACACACACACACACACACACACACACACACACACACACACACACACACACACACACACACACAAAGGCTCTGACTCTTTACTTAATTGCAGCCCACAGCATTGAAACCAAAGTAAACATTGTGACACTAGCAGTTCAGATGCTAAATGTTGGCTTATTGTTGTTTGCGTTGTGTTAAGGATTGTTTTCTGAATATTGAATTCTCTGTTGTGTCTAAAAATACATATATATATAATAGTAACATAAAGAAATGTAAAATATAATCAATATCTAATTAAGTAAATAAAAATAAGTAAAAATATACTTGTGTAAACACACACATATATATAGTTTTGAAGCCTAAAAGATTAAAAGATCTCTATTCATTGTATTTGCATGGAAAGGATTTCAGAGAGAAAGTCATACACGTTTGAATTTTTATATTTGAGTCAACTATCCCTTTAATTAAATCATAGCCCACAGCATGCAAACTAAAGTAAACTTTGTGACACAAGCCTTTGTGTAGTTGGCATGTGTTCTACTGAGAATCTCTCTCTCTCTCTCTCCCTCTCTCTCTCTCTCTCTCTCTCTCTCTCTCTCTCTCTCTCTCTCTCTCTTTCTCTCAGACCCTCGTCGTCTGTCTCCTTCCCTACAGTCCACACTTTCATAACGTTTAAATCCTCTAGTTCACGACAAACTCAAAGGTCAAACAGACTCTAATACACTTCTCTCAGCCCAGCGGCACAAACTGGCTCAAAGAACCGCACACCGTATCATAATACACACCAGAGGGAAAGAACGAGACACATATACAAACAGATTTGAGCTAACATCTTTACTCTCCTTAGGAAACTAAGGCATTGTGGGTAAACTCACCTCTCGGGGTATTTTACTGCCGTGTTCAACAGAGCACAGCGCAATTAAACAGTAAATAGTTACTCAATGGTAGTTAATTAGATCATTTGAACTTTTATTTAGAGGTTCTTTGCTGAAAGTCGTTTAAGGGTTTATAAAGGGTGTCTTGAACCTTGTTAGACCAGCAAACTGCGTATCTCTTTTTAACAGCAGTGCCGAATATTCCCGCCGTAACAGCTAAGATTTACCAGCCGTTAAATAGCTCTTCGTGTTGCTGTCTCGTAAAGGTGAAAGTTCACTGCAGAAACACTAATCGACCAGAACTGACGTTAAACGGCTTTAAACACATCAGTTCAATTTAACTGCTTTACAAGAAGTAATAAATATGCTGTTATGAGAGCAATATCTTATGAATTTGTATATTTAGTTGATTTTCAAACCTGCCATAAAGGCTGTCTGATAACCCTTTACAATAAGGTTTCGGTAGTTAACATTAGTGAACTACTTTAGTTAATGAACTAATAATGAACTCCGCTTCTACAGCATGATTAATATTTGTTAATTTTTATTTCAACATTTACTAATACATTGTTAAAATCAAAAGTTGTATTTGTTAACATTAGTTAATGAACTGAAGTAACATGAACAAACAATGAACAGCTGTATTTTTATTAATTAACATTAACCAAGATTAACAAATACAGTAACAAATGTATTGCTCATGGTTAGTTCATGTTAGTTAATACATTAACTAATGTTAACAAATGAAACCTTATTGTAAAGTGTTACCGACTGTCTGATCAGATTGTAATTACATTTTTTTGTCGTCCAATTCAGTCCAATTCTATTCACATTCAATTTATTTCAAGAATATTTTTCTTTTCTTTTTTTCTTTTTCTCCAAGCACCCATACATTAATAACAAATGTTTAATGCATCTTCAGAATATTTTTATACACTTAAAAATAACTC
The DNA here is from genome assembly GCF_965113295.1 of Leuciscus leuciscus. Classification (NCBI taxonomy): domain Eukaryota; kingdom Metazoa; phylum Chordata; class Actinopteri; order Cypriniformes; family Leuciscidae; genus Leuciscus; species Leuciscus leuciscus. Next base: position 31,919,872 of record NC_138733.1, read on the forward strand.
GATGTCATTGCATTATACACTACCAATTAAAAGTTTGGGGTTAGTAAGAGTTTTTCATGTTTTTGAAAAAAAAATAATAATCCCCACCCAGGCTGCATTTATTTGATCAAAAAAATACAGTAAAAATAGTCATATTTTGAAATATTATTACAATTTAAAATAACTGTTTTCTATTTGAACATATTTTGAAATGTAATTTATTCCTGTGATCAAAGCTGAATTTCCAGCATCATTACTCCAGTCTTCAGTGTCACATGATCCTTCAGAAATCATTCTAATATGATGATCTGCTGCTCAAGAAACATTTCTGATTATTATTGTCGATGTTAAAAACCACTAATACATTTTAAGGATTATTTAATAAATAAAAAGTTTAAAAGAACAGCATTAATTTAAAATACAAATCTTTTGTAACATTTTAAATGTATTTACATCCTTGCAAGTATTAAAAACCATACTGACCCCAAACTTTTGAACAGTAGTGTATATTGCTTTTTTCAAACATCATGAGATTTGAAATGATAAATGACAAATGATTGCATTATTCACATCAGAAGCTTTCGAGCCATTGCTTATAAAGCACAGCAAAAGCATGCAGCTTGTCGAAGTCACGCTAAACAGCCCCTCAACTAAGTGAGCGAGAGCGTGGGATAAGAGAAATGAAGTCGGAAGGCGTCCAGGCCTTTGTTGACGTGTCTCAGATAGAAGCTGTTCTGTGTTATATCAGCCCCCAGCTGAGTTAAATTACTCTCTTTATTAGATGAATAAGGCAGCGCGTGTTTGTACTATGAGTGTACAGTAATTGGATGCTTGTCAACGCGGCTGCTTTGATTATAGAGTCGTTTCCATTTAACTCTCGCTCTCATTTTTTCCCTCTTTTTTTTCATTCCACCTCTGTCTGCTTGAGGTTTAAAAGATGACCTGTCCTAATGAGCCGGGTAGGACTTCAGTACGTGGGATAAATCTGGAAGGCGTAATTGATGGCAGTGGTGATCATTTAAATGTGAATAAAAAGAACTGATTATTACAATTCATACTAATGAGCGTGCCATCATTGAGAGGACTAATGGAGGTTATTAAGACATGCAGATAAACCTGGAAGTGAGCGTGTGTTGTGTTACAATCGGTAGTGGATTTTATTGCTGCTTAAATTGTCACAGACTATTGAGAGATTAAGTGTCCGGTGTAATCTCTTTTGTGTGTGTGTGTAGGTGGGAACAGAGGCGGCGTGTTCGCTCTGGGTCTGGTTCAGGGAGAGTGGAAGCTGTACGTTAAGCGACCGTTAGACCGCGAGGAACAAGAACGGTACCTTATCAACGTGACGGCGACAGACGGACTTCACGTGTCCATGGCAAACGTAGAGGTCATGGTCATGGACACCAACGACAACAGTCCCGTCTGTGACCCGGTGAGTAAAACATTTAACCCTGCAAAGCCTACGGTGTCGTATTTGACAAGCCTCTAAATTATTAACATGATCACAATGGTTTGAAAACCTTCTGAACACATGCCTTCTGTCGTCATATTGCATTCCTGCAAAGACGACTGAAAATCGCAAAGACCCGCCCCCTTTAGTTACTGTCCGACAAGCCATGCTGCTCTCACGCCACATCATGTTCTCACACAGTGAAAAATACATCGCGGAGCAGAGAGGACACTGACTACGCTCCGAAAGACAGGACAGACCAGGTTACTTTTGATATAAAACAAAATTACCCAAATTTGAAACAATAAATACCGTTTTGTGGCTCTTTAATGTGTCGTGACAGATCGCTGTAAAGCCTCAGTTAAAGCTGCTCGTGAACCGATCATCTCTTCCTTCTAGTTCATTTATAGCATCAAATAAACATGAATGAACATCAGAAGGAATGTTGTTTCAACTGTGGAAAGACGTCAGTACACACCGTTTTTCAAGTTCAAATCCACCAACGTTTATCTACTAACTCTCCTGACTGCTTTGTCGAACAAAATGGCGGATTCGGCGGATGGCGGATTATGATTGGTCAGATCGCCTGTCAATCAAACTCCCTGCGAAGGTTGAATTGACATGAGGGCAGTTGCGTTTTAGACCGTGCGATTTTGAGTGTAACACTGAGTGGTGGGATATTTTGCTAATAAAATGATCGTGCCATAAGAATAGCTTGAGAACTTTATTATGTCTGCTCGTCTTAGCGGCCCCTAATTTAAAAACAAATGATCGTTGCGACGGAAGCAAATCAATCAAAACTAACTTTAGATGGAAAATAACTTAACTCTGCTATAAAGCCAAAACAATCTCTGTTACCTTAAATTATACGCTTATCTCTGTGAAGCTGCTTTGAAACAATCTACGTTGTTAAAAGCGCTATATAAATGAAGATGACTTGACTTGACTTGCTCTCTCGGTATCATCATGTGAACTTTTATTACATGTTACGCATGCGCAGTAAGGTGATTTTAAGCATTTTCAGATGTTTCAGTGTGGATGAGAAACTTTAGGAAAACATTTTGAAGCATTTTGAAATCAAAATACAGTTTTTAAATGTATCCAGATTAATGTAGATGTAGCCTTACACTTATTTATAATTTAATATAATATAATATAATATAATATAATATAATATAATATAATATAATATAATATAATATAATATAATATAATATAATGCTGTTTTTTAGTTTGTTGAAAATCTAACCAGTGCATTTTTTGAGCATGTTTGCTTGGCAGTTTCAAATCTACATGGTAAACCTGAATGATTACAAGCCAAAGCCAGGAATATTTTTGGAACCAGTGAGTCCACTTACAGCAGCCAAGAAGTTTAGGAGAAATGATCTATGAGCATAAAACATGACCTTGTTCAAATGAGGTCAAGCAGAAAATGAGGTCAGTCGGTTTAGCAAGGGCATTTAGGTTAAGTCTCAAAACTTATCGAGCTGCCTAGATACAGTATGCAGCGTTTTTTAGAATTATAGGTGCATCATTTTGGAGCAAATCAATAATAAAATGTTCATGCATGAAAGAATTCATTTTTGATACTGAATATAGTTGCATTCGAACTATATAGGCTATAATGTGCCTACTTGCCCAACAAATTCTAATCAATGCAATAAGTGTACCTAAAATAGCCAAAACAAATAAAATATTCAGACATACTAATGATGCAAAAATAAAAAATTATATTAAAAGTTTGAATGTGCCTACAGTGACCAAAAGCCTGTAAAATTTTAGAAATGTTCAAATCAGATATTCAAATGTGTCCACGATGGGCCAAAAAAATTAAATCAGGTGTTCATGTGTGCCTATAATGGCCAATAATGATTGAATTGAACATTTGAATGTTTCCAATAATAGCCAAAAATGTTTGAATGCACATATGATGGCCCAAAACTATTAAATCAGATGTTCATGCATGTCTATAATGGGCAATAATGATTGATTTGAACGTTTGAATGTTGCTATAATGGCCAAAAATTATCAAAGCAGATGTTCAAACAATTGAAATGATCATTTGCAAATTGGCTAGAAATTATCTAATTGAATTTTTGAATCTTCCTACTGACCAAAAACATTTGAATGCCTCTATCATACGATAAAACGACTAGACTTGCCAAAAAATGATCCAATTGAATGTGTCTGTGATGGCCAATCATGTTTCCATGCACTTATAATGGCCGAAAATGATCAAATTGAATATTTGAATGTACCTGCAAATTGTCCAAAAACATTTTCATGCACATATGATGGCCAGAAATGATTGACTTTTGAACATTTGAAAGTGGCTGTGAAGGCCAAAAACGTTTGCATGCACTTGTAATGGGCAAGAAACAAATCAAATCAAATCAGATGTTTCTGTACCTATAATGGTATTGAAATGAATGTTTGATTGTACCTACGATGGCCAAAAATGTTCCAAGCAAGTGTTTAAATGTGCCTACAAGAGTCGAAAACATTCAAAACAAAGCATATTGAAAGGCCGAAAATGCACCTGTGATTGCTTAAAACAATTAAATCATGTTTTTTTACAGTATGTGCTTACAATGGCCAAAATGATTGAATTGAACATTTGAATGTGTCTTTAACCCCTTCCTCATCACCCCCAATTTTGGCAAGTGCTGCATACATGAAATGCCCAAAATAAAAAGGTTACTGCTCATAAGTAATTCTGAATAGAAACATAACACATATGCATTTAGAAAGCCAACCCTTGAGAGTTTATAGTTCAAGACTCAAAATTAACCAGACTGTTATTAATATTGAGATATATAAGCTCAAACAGATTTTGAACTAAAATAATCCAGGATCACCAATGATCCCTGACAGGTAAGGGCTTTTTAATGCTCTTAAAAACGTTCAAATCAGATATTCAAGCATGTACAATCATGAGAAATTATTGAATTGAGCATTTGAATATGCCTATCATGGCCAAAAATGTTTGAATACACCCATGATGTCCAAAAAACGATGAAATTAGATGTTCAAATGTGCCGACATGTTCAGAAGCGTTTCGTTACGCCTGTAATGAGCGTGTTTGTGTCTGTAGGCCGAGTATTCGGTGTCCGTGTCTGAAGACATCCCCCTGAATAAGCAAATCCTCCAGGTCAAAGCCACAGACGCTGACGCCGGCTCAAACGCACAGATCCAGTTCTCTCTGTTGGGTTCTGGAGCTGAAGACTTCATAATGCATCCACGCACAGGTTTGAGAGTGGTCGGGTTTAAAGAGACGTCCTGTTTATGGCGTTGCTGTTCGCTTATAAGACTCTTTCTCGCACTGCAGGCGAGCTGAGGACTGCCGTGGCGCTGGACCGTGAAAAGGTCGCTCGGTACTCTCTGGTTGCCCGTGCGACGGATGGCGGCGGTTTGTGGTGTGAAGCTGAGGTGACGGTGGTTCTCTTGGACGTGAATGACAGTCCTCCGATGTTTAGCATGCCCCATTACACCACTAGCGTCTACGAGAACACCGCCACTAAAGCTCTGCTGACCCGGATACAAGCCATAGACCCTGATCTAGGTACGAGCATGTCACACTTCTGCACCTGTAGTCTCATATGCTTTCATTGTGGGGGTTAAATCTTTTTTACAATAACTCTAATAGAGTATTTAAGCTTCATCCACTATGTACCTATCACTGGCAAAGCCTAGCAATTAACTTAAGAAAATGCTATCAATGTGGTAAAACATGCTAGCAAAATGTTAATTCATGTTAACAAAGTGTTACATAATGCTAACAACGTTAATTCAAGCTAGCAAAGTGTTAAAGCATGTTAACAATGTGTTAATTCATGATAGCAACATACTAATTATGTTAACAACGTTAACTCATGCTAGCAATATGTTAATTAATCATAATTAAAATTAGCAATGTTAAAACATGTTAATAAACGTTAGCAAACGAGTTAAATCATGTTAGCAATGCACTTAAACACGTTAGAAACATGTAAATTCATGTTAGCAATTTGTTAAAACCTGTTAATTTATACCATCAATTTGTTAAATCATGTTAGCAACATGCTAATTAATGGTAACAACATATTCAAACATGCTAGCAAAATGCTATGTCATGCTTGCAGCATGTTAAAAGATGTTAACAACATGTTAATTCATGTTAAAAGTGTGGTAAAACATGCTATCAATATGCTAATTAATGCTAACATGTTAAAACATGCTAACAAAATGCTAATTCATGTTAGCAATGTGTTAAACATGATAGCAAACTGTTATTTCATATTAACAACGAGCATGCACGCTTTAACAGCATGCTAAAACATTTTAGTAACATGTTAAATAATGCTAGCAACATGTTAATTCATTGTAAAAAAAAATTGCATGTTAATTCATGTTAGCAATGTGTTAAAACCTGCTAAGTCATGCTAGCAAACACATTCATCATCCTAGCAGCATGTTAATCCTGCATGTGTTTTATTTTGCAGGTGTTAATCGTAAAGTGGTTTATTCCCTTGTTGACTCGGCTGATGGATTCTTCTCCATTGATAAATCATCCGGGATTTTGGTTTTGGAGCGTTTGTTGGACCGCGAGGTTCAGTCTTCGTACCATATAATGGTCCGTGCATCAGATCAAGGAGTTCCTGTTCACCTTTCCTCTCTGGCGAACATCACTATCACGGTTCTGGATATTAATGACAACCCGCCCGTGTTTGAGAGGAGGGACTATCTGGCAACACTTCCTGAAGATGTCGCAGTGGGTACGGAAGTGGTACAAGTTTACGCAGCGAGTAAAGATATTGGCACCAATGCTGATATTTACTACAATATCAGGTCTGGAAACCAACAGGGCCATTTCACCATTAACATCAATACAGGTGAGATGCATTACATAAGAGTCAATGCTTCATCAATCCTTCTTCCAAAAATCCTTCTTTGTCTTACCCTGATTGTCTATGATAAGCCTATTATAAGTGTTTATATTTTAAACCTGTCGGGATAGTTTTCACAGGAAATTGCGTACATACGATAGAGAAAAGTTGCTCCGGCTACTTTGACATGTGTCTGGTGTGTGAGTGGCAGAGGTTAGTTTTCACAATGAGTGAGAAAGGTTGACATGGAGTAGCCTAGATAAATCTCAAACCCCCGGAAAATCACTTGTTTAAAATAAACGCCAAACAGAGGAGTCTGCTGGCATGATAGCAGCATGCTAAAACATGGTAATCATACTATACTAAATAATCGTAGCAACATGCTAATTCATGCTAACATGGTGTGTCTGTGGTGTTCTTTCGGCGCTCCTAAGAAAACTATTGGACGTCTCCAGTAGACCCAATTTTTCCCTAAAATCGGACAGGAGGAGCTCTAGGACTGACTCACTGGGTAACCTCGGGTTCACTTCCCCCAAATAATGTTAGCAATATGTTAATTCACATTAACAATGTGCTTAAACATGCTAATTCAGGCTAACAGCATGTTAAATCATGTTAGTGATATACTAAAACATGTTAGCAACATGTTGATTCATGTAATTCAGCAATTCATGCTAGCAATGAGTTAAAACGTTAACAAATTAAGTCATGCTAACAGTGTGGCAAAACATGTTAGCAGCAAGCTAATTCATGTTAGCAACATGCTATTTCATGCTAATAATGTGTGAAAACATGCTAGCAACACAATGTTAGCAACATGTTAAAACATGCTACAAAACATGCTAATTCATGCTAGCAACATGTTCAAACGTTGATTAATGCTAGCAATGTGCTAAAACGTTAATTATTGCTTGCAATTTCTTTCTCGCTTTCTTTCTCTTTCCACTTCACAAAATTTAAAGCTTATAAAACGTTCAAACTTTCATACGGCTTTGTCAAGCCAACATCAAAGTTTGTCCCAACAAAATTTACTCATCTAGTTATGGTTGTTGTAGCGCTATGCTGGAATTTATTTTCAAGGAAGTACTGTGACTATTAATGAGTAAAGCTACAGTAACATCTTCAGCTAGTCAGCCTGAGATCCTTTCCATCTAAACTGGTTATATCTCTTAAGCCTAATAGTGAATGTTTTATGAGAGTTAGGATAATCTCTCTCTTTCTTCAGTTTTGAGAAAGAACCATATTCATCCACACAGTCACACAGAGCCGAAGCACAACCAGAACAATGTTCTTCCGCAAAATACATGTTTTGTTTTTTAACCGCTAGAGGGCCAAAAGGTACATAGTGTACCTTTAAATTAGATGTTCAAATGTGCATATGATGTCCAAAATGTATTAAATTGAATGTTTAAAGTTGGCTACAATATAATATATATATATTTTTGGGGATATAATATATTTATATAATAGTTATGCTAAAAATATATATTTATTTATCTGATATATTCAGTCTGTATTGAGTTATATGTTTACCCCTGTGCTGTGTGCAGGTGCCATCTCGGTATCTCGACCGCTAGACTTTGAGTCCTGCAAGGATTATTTCCTGACGGTGGAGGCCACGGATGGCGGAACTCCACCCCTCAGCGCTGTAACCATGGTAAACATCAACCTGACGGATGTCAATGACAACGCCCCCATGTTCAGCCGCGACGCCTACAGCGTGTCTATTAGTGAGGACGCTAACATAGGAGACACTGTGGTCAAGGTAAGAGGTCATGAAATTCACATCAGTCTTATTTTTGTCTTTTGAGATCCGCCTTATAATTCGGCCTTTTGTCACGGTTGCCTAGGTGACCGCAGAAGACATCGACAGTCACGCGAACGGCGACATCCTGTATTCCATCGTCAGCGGCGACCGAGAGAACCAGTTCTTCATCGAGCCAATCACGGGCCAGATCAAAGTCAATAAGCAGCTGGATCGAGAAACGGTGAGGAACATGGGACAAAATCCCACAGATCAGGGAACAGACGAAAACAAGAAGAAATTAAATATTTCACGGCAGACATCCACACATGAAAGCCTTTAATAACAGACTTGGTTGTAGGGATTAATTTATTATTAAAAAAGATTATCCTTGTGTCTGAGATTAAGATAATGGTATTACACCTGTAATACCGTTACGTAACAGATAAAAAAAGGCGGGAGAGATTATCATTGATTGAGTTACTGAGACAGATTCTGCTACACATGTAACATAAATTTGGCCCATTATGTTTCAAACTTCATTTGTATTTACATGAGTGAAAATTTGCATACGTTTTTTTTTCAAGTGGCACGTAATGCTATATCACTGCGACCACTAGATGGAGCTAAAGCTTCTTTGGATGATATGCAAAGTTTCCTTTTTTTACTCTCATGTCAATTAGCTTAATGAAGTCATTGTTGTTTTCAGCTTACCGAGTCTGTTCAATTATAGACGGTTAAAGGGGGGTCGGATCATTTCCTGGCTCTTTTGAAATACGACTTTGATGTATGGGGTAGACATACTCTATTAACTCTCTGTGTAAATCCTCTCCAAAGTCCATTAATTGTAACTAAGCTGCAAAAAAAAAAAAAGAGAGAAAATATAATGATTCATTTAGGAAAAGAATCCCTTCTGAATAGTGTTTAACATTATGAGTGGAGTTTTGGGAGAAAATAAAATCCCATAAATGTCTAAAATTCAGTCCCTTTCAATGAACAGAGAGGAAAATCAAATGAGGAAAACATTTTAGGAAAAGAAAATTCAAAATGGCTGACTTCCTGCTGCGTTTAGGGCTTCGCTCCAAGAATCTTTTTCGTAGGTATTGGGACATTACATTTATATGCCGTTTTTTTGGATTGGTATGAGAAACGTAGCAGGAGGAGAGCTTCGTTGAAATTTTGTAGGTGGCGCTGTTGAGCCATTTTGCCACACCTAATTCTGAAACTCACATCAGATGTAAATTATCCCAAGTTCTGACACATGCAAAGTTTCGAGAGTTTTCAAGCATGTTTAGGACCTTAAAAAAAATGGGAAGCCCTCATTTTGGAGAAGAAGAACAATAAAGAGAGCAGTTCTAAGGTCTTGGACGTTTAAAAAAAAGAGTTACAAACTGAGTATGTGTGTCTGTATGTATAGAGCTTCAGATGATCTCTCAGCTTCTCATGGACTATTTATGACACAGGCAGTGTCAGCGTGAAAGAGAATATATGAATGTGTATTCATCTCTCTTTACTTTGTATTCTCTTTTCATCTCTTATTCTGTATGTTTTCTCTCTCTCTCTCTCTCTCTCTCTGTATCTGTAGATGGCTAGTTACTCGTTGTCCATCAGAGCTCGTGACAGCGGGACGCCAGCCATGTCCTCAACAGTTCAGGTCAACATCGACATCTCTGACGTCAACGACAACCCGCCCACCTTCACCCCAGCCAATCACACCGCGGTTATACAGGTACGATAATGAGCGACGGGTAAATCAGCCAATCACGTCCGAGTAATTTCATCAGTTTAACATGAGCTTTTACTCAACAACAGGAGAACAAGCCTTTGGGAACGAGTGTCCTGCAGCTGTCCGTCGTCGATAAGGACGCCAGCCACAACGGCCCCCCTTTCCATTTCCATATCCTGACAGGAAATGAGGGGGCGTGGTTTAAACTGGATAGAGAGGGGCTGTTGACGTCCAATCGGGTGTTTCGTAGGTCAGAGGGCACAGAATACATCATTCACGTGCAGGTAATGAGAAATGCTGGAAATAATGTTATTATGAAAACCTTGAATATACACTACTGTTCAAACGTTTATGGTTGGTAAGATATTTTATAAATATATATATATATATATATGTGTGTGTGTGTGTGTGTGTATATATGTATATATGTATGTATGTATGTATATTATTTCTTAAGGAATTCCTATAAGGAAGTCTCTTGTGCTCATTTGATTAAAAAAAAATACAGCAAATATACAGTAATATTGTGAAATATTATTACAATTTAAGGTAACTATTTGCTATTTAAATAATATATTTTAAGATCTAATTTATTCCTGTGATCAAAGCTGAATTTTCAGCATCATTATTCTAGTCTTCAGTGTCACATGATCCTTCAGAAATCATTATAATATGATGATTTGATGATCTAGAATCATTTCTTATTATTATCAAGTTCAAATGAACAGCATTTTTTTTTTTATCTAAATCTTTATAAAACATTGTAACACACACATTATAAATGTCTTACTGTCACTACTTTTTATCCTTATATGATTTATGCAAATGACACAGTTAAAACAAGCTGCATTTTAATCAAATCACACACACGTTTCAATTCAAATAATCCTTCTGTGGTTTGATTGCCACTTGATTCAGCCAATCACTGTCTGCGGTTTCACACTCTAGGCCAGTGATTCGGGTCGGCCGCCCCTGTCGTCGATGGCGAGCGTGTTGGTGCGTGTGATAGAGGAGAGCGTTCACAAGCCAGTGGCGTCACCTTTACACGTGCACATCGTCACCATGGAGGACGAGTTTCCAGGAGGTGTAATCGGTCAGATACACGCGACAGACCAAGATGCATTTGATATACTGACCTACGGACACACACACCAGCAGAGCAGCCTTTTCAAGGTATTTGAGTGTGTGTTCCATTGGTTTGGTTTGCCTTTTCTTTACACACACCATGTCGTATTTGTATTTTGACAGTTTATCATCTTTTAGAGCAGGAGTTCCCAAGCTTTTCAGTCTGCTGAACCCCTACAACTCAAATTGTTTACATTGAGACACTTTGAGATTCAAATAAATGTAATTAATTAAACTTTTACGGTAACAAATAACTTTATTTTGATGGTCCCTTTTGAACATTCTGTTCAATATCAGTAGCTTTGCAAGTACATGTCAACTAACTGTCATTAGAGTATTAGTAGACTGTCTGCTTAATATCTACTAACTCTTTATTGTGATGGTCCACCAAAAGACATTCTACTGACTATAAGTAACTTTGCAACTACATGTAAACTTATTCTTACCCTAACCCTACCAGTTTACTAATACTCTACTAACACTCTAATGAGAGTTAGTTGACATGAAGATGCAACGTTACTTATAGCCAACAGAATGTGTTAAAGGGACCATCAAAATAAAGTGAAACCATTTTTACAGTTTATTTTTTTACTTTTTAGGATAATAAAGTCATCATGAAACTATGAAAATAACAGTGGAAAAATGGAAATTATGCTAGACAAATTTCTTAAACTACAATTATCTTAAACTATCTTCGCTTTTTCAAGATTCATGCTTAAACTGTTTTATATTTTAGTTTTGTAAAGAGATCTGTATTCGTAAAATATTTATAATATCTCATTTCAAGCATTTAAGTATAAACTTATATATTAAATGTTTTCATAATTATGAGAATCATTAATTCATACAAACTTTTGACTTGATCTTTTTATTTTTATATTTGTTTATTTTCATTTTTATATTTATATTTTATTTTCATTTCATTTAATTTTTGTATTTTATATATATATATATTTATTTTTTTACATTTAATGTATTTATTTTATTTTATTTTTTTATTATTTTATTTTATTTTTTGAGTTGAGTTGTCAATATTTTTGGTCCATTTTCCCATGAGAAAAAGAATACTAAAATGTAATTTTACTCATTGTATTTCATTTATTTTATTCTGTCAGACATGGTCAAAAACAACATAACTAATTTTGATTTCAATGGGTAATTTGTGAATCAATTTCTTGTATAGTTATGTGTGGTTACACTTTATTTTAAGGCGTCTGTGTTAAAGTGTAATTATACATAGTAATAATAATTAACTACATGTACTTACTAAAGGATTAGTATGGTTTGGGGTTAGTTGCATGTAATTATGCATAATTTATAGTTATTAGTACACTTGTAACAAGGACACTGTAAAATAAAGTGTAACCTTGTGTTTTTTGACGCATCTGTGTTTTTCTCTCCCAGGTCAGCCCTCGAGATGGTCGAATCATCGCTCTGAGCGGGTTGGACGCGGGCCGCTACACCCTCAATGCTACTGTAACCGACGGCCGCTTCACTGTGAGCGTGCCCGTGAGCGTGCACGTGGAGCAGGCCTCGGTCGAGATGCTCCACGACGCTGTGACGGTCCGTTTCGACCGCGTCTCCCCTCACGACTTCGTGTCCCGTCACCTCCCTTCGGTCAAACGTGTCCTGTCCGGTGTCATGGCGACGCCCCGCCCCGACGCTCTGCATGTGCTCAGTGTGCAGCCCGTGGAGTCCACGGGGCAGCTGGACCTGCTGGTGGCGGTGGAGACGGCGGACGGCGGCGGGTTCTACAAGGCGGCGTTCGTGACGCAGAAGCTGAGCTCGGCCCGACGCCAGCTGGACCAGGTCCTGAGGGTGTCTGCGGTTCTGGATAAGAACTGCTCGGGTCTGGACTGCAGGGAGGCCCAGTGTGAACAAACCATCACGCTGGACTCACACAGTCTGCTCACGTACAGCTCCACCAAAACCAGCTTTGTGTCACCAAAGTTTCACAGGAACACACGATGCGTGTGCAGCGGTGAGTGTTCAGCCCCTTTCACACTGAAATCCGGTTAAATTACCGTCAAATTACATGAACGACTTTTCCGGTAAATACACAAATTTGCTGTTCACACAAGCAATGGCATACCGTCTATTTACCAGTTAGATACTATTCACACAGTATAATTTTTAATACAAACTTGATTAATCTTTATGTAAATATACACACACAGTTTCTGCGTGAAAAATATTGACTGATGCCTGTCGGTTGGACAAATACTGCAACGAAACATTCATGTATACACTGACTACACCCTAGTACACTACAAAAAAGCGTCTCTTCATCAATCACACGTTTACCATTGTTGTTCGACATTTTGAACCATTTCCATCAGAATATTAGAAAACTGTGTCAAAGTGAATATTTAATGAGGGAATTGTGAGGCAGTTTCTAATTGATTGTCTGTTGCTAAGCAACTCGCCATAACATTCTAGCACCTTATTGATTCAGGGGCAGTTTACTCCACACAAGTAAAAACAAAAACTTTTTATGCGTTTCATTTACTCAACAACATTGTTTTGGGGGCAAAAAACAACAACAAAGTTTCAAAGTCCAAGTTCTTGAAAACAATACCATCATCGTCTCTGTGTAAATTACAAAGATGCAAATTTGTGAAAACAGTGACGTTATATATATCCATATTACTTCAGTCTAAAGTGTTTTTTTACAAGGTAACATCGCCGACTACTGGCCTGGCATCAATAATATAGCGTTTTTTTAATCATTTATAATCCGTGTGACGTTGCAACGTTGTTGCCTGTACACGAAAAATGCAACAAAAAAAAACATTTTTTGTACATCGTTGTTGTGTAAACATACCCTCACACTCTATATAAAAACAGAGCTAGCTAACCTATGTCGATAATACACATGTAAAACTTTCCTTAAAGGGATAGTTCACTTTGAAATTTAATTTTTGGTATGTTTTAGCTTACCTCAAGGGCATCCAAGATGTAGGTGTCTTTTTTTCCGCAGTAGTTTCAATTTTGATATTTTTAGGTCAAACCGTTCTTGTCTGTCAGTCATATAATGCAGGTCTGTGGTCACCACCTGAAAGAGCATGCACAGAGTCCAAATTAAAACAATTCCCCGTCGTCCAATTTAAACAATTCCCCATCGTAAGTACACATTAATGGCCTAAGACACGAAACGAGCGGTTTGTGTGAGAAAACGAACAGTATTTATATCGTTTTTACCTCTTGTACACAGCCACGTCCAAGTGATCTGAGAGCGCGGGCGGGTATAGATATATACACTAGATGTCGCCTTGGCTACGGTTTCCAATAAACTGCAGTAGCCAAGGCAACATCTAGTGTATATATCTATACCCGCCCGCGCTCTCAGATCACTGGACGTGGCTGAGTTCAAGAGGTAAAAACGATATAAATACTGTTCGTTTTCTCACACAAACCGCTCGTTTCGTGTCTTAGGCCATTAATGTGTACTTACGATGGGGAATTGTTTAATTTGGACGATGGGGAATTGTTTTAATTTGGACTCTGTGCATGCTCTTTCAGGTGGTGACCACAGACCTGCATTATATGACTGACAGACAAGAACGGTTTGACCTAAAAATATCAAAATTGAAACTACTGCGGAAAAAAAGACACCTACATCTTGGATGCCCTTGAGGTAAGCTAAAACATACCAAAATTTAATTTCAAAGTGAACTATCCCTTTAAAGGTAGGTTAGGCAATTTTCAAGTGGCTAGCAATAGCGAGCTAGCTTTGAAAGCATAAGATCCCACCCTTCCTTCAGAGGGTCTCCTAAGCCACACCTCCTACAAAACACATGAACGCACACAGCAGATTCTGCAAAGCATCATGAGAGACGACTGTTAAACTACCTCATGTCTCTAAGCACATACCATTACAATAATAATGAACATAAACAACTTAAAGAGCTCCTACTTGTACCACCTGACTGCTGCAGGTAAACTTCGGAGTTGATAGTGTTGCCATTGAAACTAATGTATACAAGTATAATGTCACAGGTTTCCATCTCTTCCAAATAACAGTAGTTATGGCGTGAACGCAGCATAAACTCATTGTTTTGGTTCAGGAGGAACTGTAAAAGGTGGTAGCTGTTTCCTTTGTGGTGCTCAGTGACTGACATCTGTCTAACTCATAGCATGAAATGCACTGATGAGGTGTGATGTCTGTGCGAACAGGTGCATGGAGATATGGAAATACATATGTTGACAGGCAGATAGGACATCCTATCAACTGATGGCAATGATTCACAGAACATTTTATGGTCCTATGTATATGTATATATAATAATAATAGATAATTAAATATATATAATTATTGCATTGTTTAAATTAATACATTTTAGCTAACTGTGAATTTGTATATGTACATTTCTGAAACACTTAACTTGGACAGTTACCTCTAACACTCTAAATTGTGTAATGTGGACTCAAAAAAAAAAGCGCTATACAAATAAACGTGAATTGAATATACATATACATACATACATTTAACTTAGTGATTGATATCAGGATGTGAAGAGAGTTTCAACCAGCATAACAAAAAAACATTTCTGGACCAAATCACCTACCCTGCTTTTGACACAAGGTTAAAAGTGCTCTTAACCCTTGTTTAAAAGATATTAATCCAGGGTGAAGCGCAGTGTGAAAACTCCATATTACACTATTACACATACACTTACACACTCTTGACCACAGTGTCCTTGCACTCAAAAACAGCAGGAACAGAAACATGTTTTTAGAGTTGTGGCCATTTAAATTAAGCTTGTTTTTCTTCTTTAAAAAAAAATAAAAATGTTTGTGGTCAATCATATCTCTTATAATTCGGGCTAACAGTACACCACTACTTGTTTTGCAATTGTAATTTCTTCTTCTGTTTCTCTCAGACGGGAGTTGTTCTGCTGCGTCGGAGGTGTGTGTGGATATGAGATGTCCTGGTGACATGCAGTGCGTGGGAACGGACAGCAGCAGGGGGCCGTACGCGTGCCAGTGTCCGCCGGGGAAACTGGGAGAGTGTGCGGGTAACCTTTGACCCCTATGTGAAGCCTCTTTAGATCATGTCATATATAATGTGTCACCTTGTGGAAATATTTCTTTTTCTCTCTGTGTGTTCTTCAGGACACACCTCTCTGAGCTTCTCTGGGAACAGTTATATCAAGTACAGAGTGACGGATGGCGAGAGAAGCGGAGAGATGAAGTTAGCCCTCCGGATCAGAACGCTGCAGAGCAAGGGAATCATCATGTACACGCGTGCAGATCCGTGCAGCGTGCTGAAGGTACCGCGCTCACATTAACAACTCAATAAAACACGCTTGCATGCCCATATCATTCATTTAATTTGTTCAAATTACTGCTTAACAGGGAAATCAGGTTAACGTTAAAGAGTTATGAAACCCTAAAAGACCATTTTGAGAGGTTAACAGGCATGTACACTACTGTTCAAAAGTTTGAGGGTGCTTTTATAGCTAAATTGAACTCAGTCCATAAGTGATTAACTTTACACAGTTATAGTGTATAGAACCAAACTGAATGAACAACTGATTTCAACTGAACAATGATTGAACAATTGCTGTCGTCTTTTTAAAGCTGCTTTACAGCAGAATTAAATTCTGTTTGCATAGTTGAATCGTTATTTTCCTGTTTATCACTGTAAAGCTGCATTGAAATAATCATAATTCATTGAATCGTAAAAATGAAAAATGACAGTAATTTTAAAATCAAAATAAAACGCTTACTAAAAAGATGACAATTTATTTGTTTATCTACATGTCATGTGACCATTTACAAACATCAGTATCATTAACCTTGAACATACTAATGTGTTAAATGATTGAATTATCAAGCGTAGCGTTAGTTCTGGTAAGTCAGGTTAGTCAAGCTCGCATCAGCTGATCCACATCTACCTATAGGAATACGATGCCTATCACCGTATACATATATAAGCTCCTTCAGTATTATCAGCAGCTGTCGCGTTTCTCAGGAGCTAATTACCCTCCTCCATCCCCAGCTCCTCCTCTCACCCAGTCAGGATTTGGCATTCTGAATCCCCTTGAATCAGAATAAATTCTCAAATTATGTTTTACTTTAAAATGTTGAATTAAATATATTTGCAAACTTTCATGTTGGTTCTGTTCTGTTTACCCCAAGGGGGGTTATTGCTGCTCTCCCTGCTCTTATCCATGCTAGGCTGTATGGATGCACAGGGAGTTCTCGCCCAGAACAGAACCATACCGCCAATCCTAACTGTATGCTAACTGTCAATCATATTTGACGGTAGTGGTCCTGACAGAAATGAACTTGAAGGGCCCTATCATACACCCGGCGCAATGCGGCGACAGGCTCGACGCAAGTGTGTTTTGCAAGTTTCAGCCCGACGCAGTTATCATTTTCACGCGTACACTTTGTCCTGTAGATGGTCTACTCGCGCGCTTTAACCTCGCGCACGATCAGATCCGTTTCCTCACTAGAGAAGCATTCAGTTTTTCTGCTTGCAAATTCGCAACTGGTTTTCAATGGGAATGGGAGATGAGACTCTGATTGGTTTACTGCACGTTACGCCCAAAACACACCCATTACTCATTAAGAGAATAGTGACAACCCTTTTAGACCATGTTTTTATTTACATGAAATTTTACTGCGTCACATTTAACAAATAGTTGACTGACTGTATCTGCATTTGATTGACAGATTGAAGAGGGAAAGTTGTGGTTCCAGTTGGATTGCAGCAACAGTCCCAGGAGCATCGGGATCTCCGGCCGACCGGTTAACGACGGGAACTGGCATCACGTGGTCCTGGAGTTGCGTGGAAACTACAGCAGCCTCTCGCTAGACGACATGTACGTGGAGCGGCGGCTGGCCACGGCCAAATACCGTCCTTTAGGAGCAGATTTGTCCATTTATTTCGGAGCGCAGGTGTCGCCTCCGGACGCCCGCAGCTTGACGGAAAGGAAAGGACCGCGGGTCACCAATGGCTTTCAGGGCTGTCTTGACTCCGTGGTTCTGAACGATAACGAACTCCCGCTGCAGAACAAACGCAGCCCGTACGCGGAGGTGGTGGGACTGACGGATCTCAAGTTGGGATGCGTTCTCTATCCGGACGCGTGTGCCGCCCAGCCCTGCCTCAACGGTGGTACCTGCATCAGCCTGCCGTCTGGAGGTGTGTGTGTTCAGTTTTGGCGTCAGTCAAATCAGCTTAGCCTCCGTCTACTGAGTCTGATGGAGACCAAATGACCAATTATGATGATTAAATCAGCTCCTGCTTTCCACATGCTCTCTAGTGAATCTCGTCTCTCCTCATCTTCTGTTCTCTCCTTGTCTTTTCTCTTTGCATTTCTTCTAGTCTTGTTTTATTCCCTTTCGTCTTTCCCCTTATAACCTTGTCTCCTTTCGTCTCGTCTCCTCACTTCTCCTCTCTTCTCTCTCATCTCGTCTCCTGTCTGCTCCTCTCAACTCATCTCGTCTTTACTCCTCTTGTCTCGTCTCCTCACTTCTCCTCTCTTCTCTCTCATCTCGTCTCCTGTCTGCTCCTCTCAACTCATCTCGTCTTTACTCCTCTTGTCTCGTCTCCTCACTTCTCCTCTCTTCTCTCTCATCTCGTCTCCTGTCTGCTCCTCTCAACTCATCTCGTCTTTACTCCTCTTGTCTCGTTTCTTCTCTTCTCGTCTCGTCTTGTCTCGGCTCGTCTCCTGTCTTGTCTTCTCATCTCCTCTCATCTCGTCTCTCTCCTCTTTTCTTGTCTCTTCTGTTTTCACATAGTACTGTCTCTTCTCATCTCACCTGTTTTTGTCTAGTCTCTTCTCTTCTCATATTTCTCTCTTTGTCTCCTCTCATTTCTCTCTTCTCTTTGTCTCTTCTCATCGATTTATTGTACTCGAGTCTCATTTTTCTAATTTCATGTCCTTTCTAGCCTCTTCTCTTCCCTTCTTTTTCCTTATTTTGTCATCTCTTCTCTTCTGTTTTCTTCTCTTCTCACATTTTTACTTCTTATATTGTCCTCTCCTATTTTTCCTCTTCTCATCTCTTCACTTCTATATCTTAACGTCTTCATGTCTCACATCTCATGTTTTCTTCTTGTCTCACCTTTTCTATCATCTTCTCATCTCTTCTCATTTAGTTTCTGTTCATCTCTTCTTATCTCATCTCTTCTTTTCCTATCTCATCTATTCTTTTCATCTTATCTAATACTTTTCTCCACTTCTCATCTATTATTTTCTCTTATGTCTCATCTCTTCTATGTTTGTCTCTTCTCATCTCTTTTCATCCCTTTTCTCTTTTCTTTTCTTCTCTCAACTTGTCTCATCTTGTTTCCCTTCTCATCTCTTCCTCCTGACTGTAGTCATCTCTCTCTCTTTCACTCGTTCACTGGCTCTGATGAATGGAGCAGTGCGTTGTGGGAGTTGCGGTGTTGTGCCATACACATCCTCTCTGAAAAGGTCGTTTGTGCAGGAGTGTCTGCCAGACGCGTGTGCGTGTGTCTGTTTGTTTGTTTGTTTTTGTGGGTAGACCTGATAAAACCTAGCGCACTGTTTACTCACTGACATTTTCCACGCGATTTCCCACCGGCGTGTGTCTGTGCGATTGTTTTGCGATTCCTGAACAAACAGTCTGTCTTGTGTGTCTCTCTCAGGTTACTCCTGCAGTTGCAGTGCTCTGTTCACTGGAGGGCGCTGTGAGACAGAGATCAGCGTGTGTATGCCAAACCCATGTCAGAACGGAGGTGTGTGTAAACCCATCGGAAACGCCTTCATCTGCAGCTGCAAGAGAGGATACACCGGCGTAACGTCAGTTTACCAACATATTCAACTATGTCCTTTTAGTTATTCAGTTATTCATATAATGTAGAATGTATTGAATTCCAAAGTAAACCATAAAAAAACACTTTTCTTATAATTTGTTTTATAAATATGTATTTATATATAATGCAACTATTAATATTTATAAATATAAATAATATATTTTAGTATTTTAACATTGTTTGCAAAATAATGATAGTTACACACACACACACACACATATATATATATATAATGTATTTATTAATATTTTAAATATAAATATATTGTAGTATTTTAATACTGTCTGTAGTGTATATATATATATATATATATATATATATATATATAATGTTCATAATTTTAGGAGAATATATGTTATTATATTATTATATTTAATGATTCTATTATTCTAATTATTCTATTCATCATTTACACACATTGTATTTGTTTTTACACACTTATATAAATAAAATATTTGTGTGTTTATATTTTTAAATATAAATAATATAGAGTTTTTAAATTGTTAGCAGAATATGGATAGTTATATTCTCTCTCTCTCTCTCTCTCTCTCTCTCTCTCTCTATATATATATATATATATAGTATTGAGTGTAAGTGTAAATGTAAATAGAAAAATTTGTTACATACTCTAAAATTATAAATTTGAATATATATATATTATATAATAGAATAATTTAAGGTACATTACATATTGTAAAAAGTTTAACATTATACATTTGAATATATATATATATATATATATATTCAAATGTATAATGTTAATAATTTTACAATATGTAACTTTTAAAATATTATTTTTACATTTAAACGTATCAATATTATTATTGTATTAGTGTAATGTTTTATATATTTCAGAAAAGTATTGTCCAAATATTGTGTGTGATTCGTAAACGATGACACTGCGTCTGACGAACGTAGTGATTTAGATTGATGAACTTAAACTTCCCAAAGTCAAAAGCTGCCAGCAGAATTTAATAAGCAGCATCTGTTCCTTACTAAAACACGTACACAAGCCTGTTTCTGTTGGCACCACACCGTGAAAAACTGGCACAGGCTCAGCACTGTTTCTGAATTGTTCACCGAGGTTGAGCTGTTGTGCAATCTGTGGCCACAAGATGGTGGCATCAGTCTATCGGTGTTTGAGTAGCGTTAGGCTTTTTTAAAAGATAATTTCATGCCTCTCTCTGCACAGAGGAGATTATACAGCTGCAGTCTCTCTTGGCTTATGCTAATGTGGTTCATTACAGACCACGGGCTCTTTTATTCGCTCGTTTAGCACAATTGATGTCAATACAAACAGCCAATACAAAGAGAACTTTAAACACGGCCTTTCGTGCACATGCAGTGTGTCTTTACTCGAGTCAAGTGCTAAGTATATATAGTAATATTGTTAATAAAATATATAGTATAGTAGATAGTAGCCATGTCTTCTCATCTGAGTGGCCTTGATTGCATCAACTTGTCTATAATGCAGAAAAACTTGCTTTGTGATGAAAAGACCTAGCCATATTTATTATAGAAAGTAAATAAGGTCACATTTGATTTCACATTGTCTTTAATGAGTCTTTGAAACGTGGTGATTATCGCCCAAAAATGGACATTGTTTTTTTTTTAACTTCAAAAACTTCTTGTTTTGTCCTAACCAGCAGTGGCAGTCTGCTTAGTTTCTAACCGCCCACAATGAAATCTCACCGGTCCAAAAATCCAGCTCCAAATGTGTAACAACAATAAGTCCCGATTGGCTGTTATCGTGTGGTGTCGCGCAGCATTTTCACTTTCAGTGTAGACAGTCGGATTACTTTAGGCTGTGAACTAATCCCATCATGCCAGCTTTTCGGATACACTGTCAGTTTTTTTTATAGACTGATGCATTTCTGCCGAGTCACAATAAATTTGAAAGCAGGCCAAGGGCACTAAACTGATGCAGTGAAACCCAGTGAGCCCTGATAACCACTGAGTGTTCATTTCCCCTCTGCAGGTGTGAAGAAGACGTGAACGAGTGTGAACGCGAGCTGTGCGAGAACGGCGGCGTGTGTGTCAACACGTTCGGCTCCTTCTACTGCAACTGCACGCCTGGTTTCGTGGGCAGCGCTTGTTCTGTTCGCCCGGTGCTGGTTCCGGACATGCAGGCCGGACACGCATACGTCGGGAAGGAGGAGCTCATCGGCATCGCCGTCGTTCTCTTCCTCATCCTCACCCTCATCCTCCTCTTCATCGCCTTCCGGAAGAAGGTGTTCCAGAAGAGCTATTCCCGGAACAACCTCTCCATGGTTCAGGATCCGGCTACAGCCGCCCTCCTGCACAAAGCCAACGGTGGGCACTACCCGCCCCTGCGCTGTGCCATCGGAGAGCCCATCAGCCTGTACACCGAGGGAAGCCTGAGCGGCCCGCCTCAGGTGCCCGTCAGGCCCATGGCGTACACGCCGTGTTTCCCCGGAGACCCTCGGGGGACCCTGGAGAAGAGGCACGGGGACTGCCGAGGCCCGGAGCTGACGGAAATGAGCACTTTCCATCCGTCGGAGTCGCCGCGGATCCTGGGCGGGACCAACCGGAGGGGCGTGGTCGTGTGCAGCGTCGCCCCCAATCTGCCCCCCGTCTCCCCGTGCCGGTCTGACTGCGACTCGCTGCGGAAGAGCCCCTGGGAAGACGAGGGTGAGAGAGAGATATCGGTCATATATGTGCTGTATTTGTGTGCGTAGCAGAGTATTTGAGTGGAAAATATATTTGTAGATATCATTTTAATTTAATATATTATATGACTGGAATATTAATAGCAGCAGAATTATATGCATTTATATTCAAACTAAATTAAGAGAAAAAAAAATCATATACCAAATATAACCCCAAATGAAGAAAATTCACAGACTTTTATTTATTTATTTATTTATTTATTTATAGTATGTCATTTTAAATCGGTCATTTGTCATTAATTCATCATTAATTATCATTCATTTTCACAAAACTTTTTATGTATTTAATTTTTTTCTTTTCAGTAATATTTCCCAAATTCTACCTCTTTTTTAATTAAATTAAATATATATATATATCTCAACATTATATTAATATCATATATGTAATTGTAAAATTAATAGCTAAAGAAGGATAGTAATTATGCATGTATAAAGATGCTCTTTTTTTAAATACATTAAAAAGCATTTATACATAAAAAAAATAAAAAATTCAAAGACTTTATTATTATTATTATTGTCATTTTAAATAACTCATTCTTTTATTATTTATGTTCACTAAACAATTTGTATATTTGATCATTATCTTTACAGTAATATATTTCCCAAATTCTCTTTTTTTGTCTTAGAATATATTTATAAATATAATTTTAATATCATGTATTAAATTATTGTAATATTAATAGCAGGATAATTATAGTAATGGGGCTTGTAAAGTATATACAAAATCTTAATTTTAAATACATTTTGCATATATCTTTTTTCTAAAAGAACCCTACATTTAGAATATTTAAAGAATATTATTAGTATTATGTTAGTGTTGTTGTATATTGTTTTCTTTCCAATAATATTGCACAAATCCCATCTTTCTTTCCTGTACACTGCTAGTGGTCTATTTCAAGTAGTGTGTGTATTATTGCTGACATCCGTTGCACTATGGGATGTTAAAGTGCATTATAATTGTAATGCATTGACCCTCTGGTTTAAGATATAAAAAATAAAAAAAACATTTCTCACTCCAGGCAGAATTATGCAACTCCTCTCCGCATCTCTCACGTAGTCTGGAGTGTGTGTACGCATATTTTGATTATGCAAAAATGTGTTTGCCAGTGTGAATTTATCAGAGGGCTTTGATCAGTTCATGCCTGTCAACTATGAAAAATCCATCCTTCCCTTAACATGTTTTATTTAAATATCGTATTTAACTGCATTTAACCTCACACTGCTCAGAGATTGACTGAGATCACTGCTGTTCCACAAACACACACACACACACCCGCTGGTATCTCAGTAACCCCCATGAGCCTTTTGGCATGCCCATGCACATTTTTTATATTCAGACTTTTAATGAACCCTATACACGCCAACACTAAGAACGCCAAAGCATTGAAACTGTACACCGGTGCATTGATGGTTTTGCGACCTATGACTGTTTACAGCGTAGATAACAAAACCTGCTGCCAGATTTGGTGTTATCAGTGTATGTAATGGCGGAGCTCCACACTTTTATCTTCTTAAACTCAGCTCTGTTTCCTGCTGTGACAGTTACGGCAGAAGCGTACAGGAGGAAAAAGCTTGTATTTGCTGAAGCCGTTTCCGCCTCCAGCTTCCCACTAGCTAAGTTCTTCTTTGTTTAATGATGTTTTTTCGGTAAATCAAATCAAAATACACTTTCATATGAAGGTTACAGCTAAAAACTGGAAAACTTAGCAGCAGGTGGAAACCGTTTTAAGGAGTAAAAGCTTTCAATTTATGGTTAATTTAATGTTGCTTTTTTTGTAAACCAAATAATAATAAAAAAGACATGGAAATAGAGCTGTAATCATATAGCTACGTTAAAGTTTTACACAACCCCTGGCTCTTGTTTATACATGCTAATTATATTTAGGATTGGGTATTGTTTGATTTTTATCGATTCAGATTCTTATCGATTCCCAGTTTCGATTCCAATGAGGTAAACAAAACAAAAAAACATATCAAACATATTTAACAAAACATTATTGCAGCTGCATACACCCCAGCTGTTTTGTTTTTATTAATTAAATGTAAAATAACACTTATTATAGTTACGGAAGTTATTCAGTCAGGATCAGTACTGTATGTGTATATATATATACACATACATACACACATACATACATACATACATGCATACATACATACATACATACATACACTACGTTTCTTTTTGTATTTTGCTTAAACATATTTTTTATTACAATGTTTGTGTTCTATGTGCCTTTTTTGTTGTTGTTGTTGTTGTTGTTGTTGTTGTTTTCATGGTTTCTTATCCAAGGTGACTTCCAGCAGATGTATTTGGGAATATTTCTTGAGGAGATAAAGCTTGTTGTGGATCTGTGGACAGATCTTTATTAGGAATGTACCTCAACTTTTTATCTCAGCTGAAACCATTATTTATTATACTCCAAACCATCTCAAACGGAACTCTTAAATACACAATACTGTTACAAGTTCCTTATAATCACCATGCCTGCATTTATTTGATAACAAATACAGTAAAAAAGTAATATTGTAAAATATTATTACAATTTAAAATAACTGCTTTCCATTGTAATATATTTAAAAATGTAATGTGTTCCTCTGATGCAAAGCTGTATTTTCAGCACCATTACTCCAGTCTTCAGTGTCACATGATCCTTCAGAAATCATTTGAATATGCTGATTTGATGCATAATATTTTTGTGGAAAACTTGATCCTTTTTTTTTTTTTTTTTTTTGGATTCTTTGAGCAGAAAGTTCAGAAGAACAGCATTTATTAGAAATAGAAATCGTTTTCAACAATATAGATGTCTTTACTGACAATTTTCAGTTGAATGCATCCTTGCTGCATAAAAATGTAAATTTCGTTAGAAACAAAACATACCCTTTTTATTTGCATTATTCATCAGGCGATCTGTGAACGGCTCATGGGAGTGCTTTTGAGAGAGAGAAAAGTCCTATAGTAAAAAAAAAAAAAAAAAAACCTTTCCCTTAAAAGACTTGATATAACAGTTCACGTCGATAAATACTGAAAGAAAAGTGGTTATGGAAGTATGTATATGGGCTCCGTTTAGTGGAAAAGCGGATGGCAAAAGCCATTCTCCCTCTGGCATTAAATTCTCCCCCATCTGAATCCTCCGAGGCATTTTACCGCCAATAAGTACTTCATTTTTCATTTCCTTGTGGTGTGTGGTGTCCTCCATTCAAACCCTCTTAGGTCTTAAAAATCTCCACCTGTGAAATGCAAAGTGAGACAATTATATGCAGTCGTTACCATGAAACCATTAAAGAAAAGATCAAAGCAAAAAAATGTCTGGGAAAGGAAAGAAATTAAAAGACAAACATCAGAGAAGGGACTTGTAATGGCGTGGAGATTCGAAACGTGTGTGTGTGTGTGTGTGTGTTTATTGAAAGTTACAGAAGTTGTGATTAGTTGACATCCTGATCTTTTGTGTTTAGGTAAAGTGGATTTGCTGGAGGAGGTCACATGTTTCTCTGGCAGTAACAAGGGCAGCAACTCCGAGGTCCAATCGCTGAGCTCCTTTCAGTCTGATTCCTGTGATGATAACGGTAAGACACTGTGTGTGTGTGTTTACTGTTGTTCCTACTCATCATGAAAGGATAAAACAACATGCATCTTTCTTCAGGACTCTTCATACAGTCATCCTCATCATCATTTTGTTAATGGAGTGAATATTTTGAGTCAGATTGGTTGTTAGAGGTGCGTGCGTGCGTGTGTGTGTGTGTGTGTGTGTGCGTGCGTGTGTGTGTGTGTGTGTGTGTGTGTGTGTGTGTGTGTGTGTGTGTTGCTGCTCTCAAGTCGGCCTGAAAACTTCAGAAATCGTAATTACGACCTGATATTCTTTCAAGTTATTTTGGTTATGTCAGTCAATTTCATGTTTCTCACTTTTTGCAAACCTTTTTTTTTTTTTTTTGAAGAGCAAAAGAAATGCGTATACTGTTTGCAATTGATCCTTCATCTGTGTGTTTGCTCATTTATTATTTATCATTTAATACCTTGAACTTTCAATGCGTAATTGGCCCAAACTCAAATCTGCAGCAGAGAATTATGGGAAACGTAGTTTTATCACAGACCTGCTGCCTCATAAATCAGTAAAAGTAGTATTTTTTTTAAAGTAGTATAGTAGATTTATTGCTTCATAATACAAATTCTATAATCAACATTCACTATTATGATGTATTATAGCGTACCAATTCTTTTGTATTTTATTTATCACTACCACTGTGCAAGTAAATGTACGTTTTCAAAAATGAACATAACCGCTTTTTAAAAAAATGCGTTTTCGCTATTGGTAATTTACGTTTTAGAATATAACATTCAAGTATCGTCAAGTTATGTTTGCCACAAAAATACTGGTCAGACTCTTTCATCTGTCTATTTTTCCTGCATGATTCTTTAATTGGCAGCGCAAATAAATCCATAGTTTAATAATCCACTGTTAAATACGACATTGTAGTCTCTAATCCCGTAAATACGATTATTCTGATCTGATTTGAATGCAGCAGGTGTGGATGTGAGTTTGTGTGTTGGTCACATCACCACCATCTCTCCTCAGATTCGCTGGAATGATGCCATGCTTGCCTTTCATTGGTCACAGCTAAATTCATCAGCAGCCAATCAGGGCACAGAAGCTTCTGCAGTGGACCAACAGTGTAACAGATATTGTGGAGTTGATTCTTCAGTTTGATTAGTCTGTGGGTTTGTTTGGGTTCTCCTGTGCGCGCGTGTGCGCGTGTGCGCGTGTGTGCGTGTGCGTGTGTGTGTGTGTGTGTGGGTGTGTGAAAGTTTCTGACTGGTCTTCATTGCTTTCTCTTTCCAAGCTTCCATAGTGACGGTAATTCGGCTGGTCAATGATGCAGTCGACACGATTGAGAATGAAGGTACTCTTTCCCACCGCTGGATTCTGAAGCATCTTCCTTAAAAGCGCTTGAAGACACACGAACAAACCTTTGAACTCAAACAAACACACACTTTCTTTCTTTCTCTCTTTTTTTTTGTTTTGTTGATTACACTCTTACTAGGCACTCTACATGTGCATCATAGACTTTTATTAGGGTTGTCAGTCATATAAATGATTAATGGATTTTATCGCATTGTATGCAGATTAATCGTTTGAAGCTTTCATGATTAAATGCATATCAATATTTGATAGAAATATCCCTCAAGTAAATATAATTCAAAATTAATTTTGCATCCATTTCACATTAATACGTATTTTTAAAGCATTTAATTTTTTTGAATAATCAACAATTAGTTTAAATTGACAGCCGTCATATTATAATGACTACAAACTAACCCAAACCCTGTCCCTTTAAATACAACTTTTTGAACTTTTAGTCTTAATAAAAAATTTATACATTTTAAGGATTTTTATTTCTGAATTGTTCTTTTTTTCAGTTGCTTTCTTCCTAAAATATAGTTAAGTACAATACCAAAAAGTAACATTGCTTTATAAATATTGTAATATTAGTGTGTGTGTGTGTGTGTGTGTGTGTGTGTGTGTGTGTGTGTGTGTGTGTGTGTGTGTGTGTGTGTGTGTGTGTGTGTGTGTGTGTGTGTGTGTGTGTGTGTGTGTGTGTGAATGAGACAGCCTTACTCATGTGGAGAAGCGTCACCTCAGTCAGCAAGATGATACAGCACACACACACACACACACACACACACAGTCTCTGCTCAAATATTTTCTCTGACGAACACAAACCTACAAGCACATCCCCAGATCATACATTACCCTCAATGGAAGAGCGCAAGTCTTGCAAACACACACGTTTGAAGTTGTAAAAAACAAAAAAATATCTTTTCAAGTGTATCTTCAAAGCTAGATATGCTAAAGTAATGTAGGCTGATGAGCTTGTTTGAGCTTGTCCTTTGATTTAGAGGTTGTAAATCTAACAAACTCCTGAATCTTGAAACTAGTTCATGCTGAGACATTTCAAAACTAGTTCATATTTACATATTTTAAAACCATTGCTTCATATTGTCCTAGCAGTCCTTCAGTCCTTCAGCTGTATATTTAAAAGGTCCATGGAGTGATCTTTGATTTCATTGGCTGATACAAAGATCTTTTTAGCATAAGCATTCCCATACATGCTTTAAAGCAGTGTTGTTTTAGTATTATTTATATATTGTTTTATTATTTAGTTGTATTTTGAATTAGGATTTATTTTTATATTTTTATTATGTGCTTTGGTCATTTTTATTAGTTTGTTATTTTTTAATATGTCAGTATAGATTTAATATATATTTCAGTTTTAGTATTTTAGCACTTCAACTTAACTATTTCAGTTATTTCAACTATTCGAAATTTTTAATTAAAGTGTTTCGTCAAAATTTTTTTTAACTGTTTTTGTTTTAGATTTAGTTAACAATAATAACATTGCTTTAAAGTGGACAAAACTACTTAGTGCACCTTTAAAAACAGAACACAATGACTAGCTTATATTTTGTGTCTGTGGTTTCTTTTATATTAGTTAAAGCAATAGTTCACTCAAAAATGAAAAATCTGTCATAATTTACTCACCCTCAAGTTGTTCCAAACCTGTATAAGTTTCTTTCTTCTGTTGAACACAAAAGAAGATATTTTGAAGAATGTCGGTAACCAAACATTTGACCATCGTATTATTTTATTATTTTTTTATACTATGGAAGTCAATGGGGCCCATCAAATGTTTGGTTACTGACATTCTTCAAAATATATTTTGTGTTCAGCAGAAGAAAGAAATTCCTACAGGTTTGAAACTACATGAGGGTGAGTAAATTATGACAGAATTAAAACATTTGGATTGATTTACATATGTTTTAGTTGATGTACACAATCTCTAAAGTGATGTTGTATTTATTTTTAGTCCAAAAGGTTTCCTCCAATCTTGTAGGACAAAGATTTAAATCTAATTTGCAGAATTTAGTTTGTATGGCTCTGAGGCACTGTAACAGATAATGAGTGTATGTGTGCTTGTTTTTCTACTCAGTAATGGACTACAGACTCGCACTTACTTTTCTTGGTCCACATTTAAATTACATTTCAGCCCTAACTTAATCACATTCAATCAAACGCATACTGATGAAGATCAAACATGGGCACTTTAATAAGCTGGGAAGGAATGTGCACATTTTTACAGCACCATTCTCTCTCTGTTTTTAGTCTCCATTGCTGTGTTTTCTCTTACCCTTACAAATATTTACCATGGCAACTATAATTTCTCTTATATAGCCTACTACTGTTACTATTAAATAAACATTTTCATTTCATTGTAACAATAAACTGTATAAGCAGCATTCTTAATCTTCTTATCACTTTTACTAGTGCTCATACTTGGTATTAGTGATTTGAATAAACCCTAACCCTAAATATTTAAATTTGGTCCTTGTTTGTGCTACTTAATGTCCCCCTGTAGTCAATAATTGTATCCCTTAAAACTCACCTTTGATCACCAAAATGATATATTTAAAAGTTTTTTCCTTGAAAAAAAAAAATCTTCATGCCTTAAAATAGCTTGAATGTAACTCTACACCCTTGCCTCATTTAGTATACGCGGTTCTATGAATATGCAAATTAGCCCCACCTCCACTCCCTCACACCAGCTCAGAGATTTACTCGTAGACATATATACACCACATAGACATATAAACAACATTAAAAGCTTGATTTTCACCACAGGATGACTTTAAATCTCATATTTTAGCTTTTCAGGAATAAGCCACCTCCCAGAACACTCTAGTAACTGCATAGTAACAGGCTAAAAAACAACTGCATAGCAACACCCTGGCAACACCTCGAAATCAGTTGTGGTAATGCATATTTTCTTCAGAAAAAGAAATAATCTAGTTTTGTTTTACTTTTGTTTCCCTCTATTATGTTAACCCAGTTATAGTAGAATAAAACTGAAACCATGTTTTATATTTGTATGGTTATCACTAGGGTTGGGTATCTAGAAACGGTTCAAAATTTCCAAGAACTGTGGATTCGAAAAAGACGTGCATTTCGATTCCTCTTATTGATTCCTGTGTGCGCATATTAATGTGATTTTTAAACTGCTCAAGCGCAGGAAAACACGGAAGAGAACTCAATTCAGCTCTCGCACAAACGAAGCGCGCACACAGAAAGCCAAAGCTCATATAGTGTGTGAATATTGAATTTAGTTCTATTTAGCGTCATCTTGTGCTTGAATGGGCAAATACATACAAACTGATGTCAAAATATCCTTGTGAACACAATCGGTTGTCTTAAGTGTACGTAAACGTTAACAGTTGAGAAAGAAAACGCATGTCACGGTATATTGGATCCGTGCAGCTCTTAAAGTGACAGCAGCCTAATAAACCTGCTGCCATCTGTGTCATTTATGGTAATCAAAGATCAAAATAAATCACTCACTTATCCTTACTGAATAACTTTAATAAGGATTCATCTATATTTTATTTATAAAAAGAGTATGCAGTGTAATCGATAAGAATTGGAATCGATAAGCGGATTCAGAATCGCTTAAATTCAAACAAAACCCAAACCCCTTGGTATCACATGCACCAGA
Organism: Leuciscus leuciscus; assembly: GCF_965113295.1. Classification (NCBI taxonomy): domain Eukaryota; kingdom Metazoa; phylum Chordata; class Actinopteri; order Cypriniformes; family Leuciscidae; genus Leuciscus; species Leuciscus leuciscus. The sequence goes on from NC_138733.1 coordinate 31,950,783, forward strand.
ATATCACAGACCACACACTTCTACATGCAATGTTGATGCATTTGAATATGGTGTTTGTACATAAACACAGTTCAGGATATAGGATGGGTTTGGTGCTGACCCACAAATCTGTCTTTCTGTCTTTCTGCTTCTTTTCTGCCTACCAGTGTCCGTTATGGATCAAGGTCAAAACTTCAACAGAGGTGATTCACATTCTCTCTTTCCTCCTGCTTTGTTCAGCTAAATCTCCCGGAGTTCTTGCACTCAGACTTTGTTCTCTGTCTATTCCTTCCTCTCTCGCTCTCCCTTTCCGTATTGCTGACAAACTGAGCTATTGCATTCTGGGAAGTGTCACATCATCCAGCAGCGAGATGCTCTTTGTCGATGAGCGCACACACACACACACACACACATCAGAGTACCTGCAGTCCTCCGTCACCCCTTTCCTCTCTTTTTCGTCTGTCTCTTCCCCCGCAGTGCTTCCATTGCTGACTTTGTGTTTTTCTTTTGTTTGATATCGATGTTTTCTGATAGCGAGGATTAGGTCGTGTACAGTGTGTTTGTGTGCGTGTGCGTCCCTGCGCTTCTGTGTTTCATGCATCGCTGCATGCAATCCTCACCTTCATTTATTTTGGTTTGCATTTTTGATGAATGTTTCGCTTGTGTCAACAACACGTCCTCTGAACCTTGACCTCTTGACCCCTGGCTGTGTCTTTGATCACCTTGCAGGCATGTCCACTCACTCTCAAAAATGTTCAGTTTAATGTTCCTGTCCCAAATCCCCCAAAAAACACATCACAAATGGGAATCCCAGACTCATTCGAAAAATGTGCCTGTGCCGACATCTCTGGGCGATATCTAAAAATTTTGAGAAATTGCTAGTAAATTTCGCAAATAATTACAAAGATATGGCAAGTAACATTGAATTAAACTTGAAAATTTGAAGTAGAAAGACTGAAATAGTATTTTCTTGTAAAACGTACTTTCATCTGTTTCATTTACAACTTTTAAACTTTTACAAAAATTACATTGTGGTTTCGAAATCATAACATAGTATTGTGCAAGGAACCCCTTGAAAATAAGTCTTTATTAATCGATAATCCCCTGTAATCATACTTTGTATGAACAGGAATATTTTTTTATTATTTTATTTTTTTACTGCAACTAGTGTTCATTACAGTGAATTGCATGTATAGGTACGTTTTTAGAGTTTTACTAAATTGCAGATAGGCGCACATCTTTCCAATGAGTATAGGTTGCAAATGGGACACCCTACGGTCTCGACAAGTGTATCATTTGGGACAGGACCGAAATTTAACCTGTTAACCTCTCTTCAGAATGGTCGAGCATGCAGCCCAACACGATTCCGAACCTACCGAAGGACCCCGTTAGCTGTTCGTTCACTCGATGTTTACTAACTTCCTGTTTCCTGTTTCTCCAGCGTACCACTGGGACACTTCCGATTGGCTGCCGAATACACGCCTACCTGACATCGAGGAAGTCCCCACCTATGAGACCAGCGAGGTGGGCGTGACTTTAGAATCTGACTATTACCTCGGCGGGTTCGACATCGACAGTGACTACCCGCCTCCTCAGGAGGAGGAGTTTATGTCCCAGGACCAGCTTCCCCCGCCCCTTCCCACCGAGGAATACGACACCTCGCCCTCCAATCAACACGCCTCGAGAGAGAGCACGCTGAGCGGGGACCGCAAGCCCCGCCCACACTTCCACCCCAGCCAATACCTGCCCCCGCATCAGCTGCCGCTCGGCTCCGCGGGGGAGGAGTTTAGCACTTTCACAGGCAGGGACGAGCACCTGTCCGTCAACGCCTCCTCTGCCTCCGACGTTTCCTCAGTGCCCTGTGGGTTCGAAGACTCTGAGACGGGAGGAAGCTTGGACAGTTTGGAGGACGCGCACATGCACCCGCATACACAGCAGACTGAGGTCTGACACGCCACCGGGAACTAAAGACGCAGTTACTGACATTAGCAGGACGTGTTTTCAGACATAAAGGACACCAAACTCTGGCGTCTGTGAGACTAAAGCGAGACGGAGGACCGCCGATGCCACAGACAGACTCTCAGCGCTGCCCTCTGCATGAGCAGCCCACTTATTAAAGCACAGGAAGTGGCGAAAGTGATGTCATGGGTGGAGACCATACGATTAAAGCAACAAGAAACGTAATAGTGAACGGAGACCAATGATCTGTAGATGTGTTTTCAGAAATCGCCCTGGTGCATTTCATTGTTCCGTCCGGTTCCTTATTTGTTTGGTGCTGCCGTTTGTGAGTTTAAAACCTGGATCTGTTCTGAAACCTAGTAAGCTACCTATGTAGACCGCTTTATGCTGGCTTTTAAGATGCCTCGTTTTGTCCTAATTGTTTACAATTTTATTTTATGTAAACAAAACTTACAATTACATACAATAAAGAATAAAAATCAATAGTCACCCTAGTTTAAAAAAATAAATAAAAATGTATTTAAAATACTTTTATTTCATACTAAGTATACTACAAATCCATGAACATATTTACTGACATATCGCTTGAGACTTAACTTATATAAATATTATAATTAAACTTTATTTGGAGTGCTTACAATGCACGTCTTATTATTAAGCCTAAAATGTGATTTAATATCCCTATTAGTAAGGATAGAATGATCTCTGTATAATATCTATGCAAGATATTTAAAGTGAACCTATACTTGCAATAGTTCCACTTTAGCACAATCAAATACACTTAAGTATATCTTTAGTTGAACTTAAGCACTATTTCTGGATAACTAAAGTACATTAAGTACAAATTAGTTGTTCCAATTTAGCAGACTTTAAGTTTATCAGTTTAGTATATCAAAAGTACAGTTGCAGGGTATTTATATTAAGTACATCAATATGTAAATGTATTTGTAGTATACTTTGCATAAAATAAATGTATTTCAAATATATTTTAGTTTGTTTATTTTTCACAAGGGCATACCCAACCTAAAAAATAAATAAAAAACAGTGTACACATTTAAATACAAAACGATGAACGCTTTAAAATTCTAAGGTGGCATTGCACATTTACTTACCAGAATGGATTGCAAAAAAAACAATGAATCCAAGATGGCGGACAAGTCGAGCATGTCGAGTGTCGACTATAAATATACTTATATTTCATTCAATAAAAATAATAATAATTAGAAATGGTTGTATATAATTTTTTTTTTAAATAACTCTTAGGCAATATCTATGTGTGATACAGCTTAGCATCAAACTCTACATCTCTGCTGAAGAAAACCAAGACTTAAACCAACCTACGGGGGTTTTCTGGTCTTAACTGGTTTAAACTAGTTTCACAGTCCTCTCAGCAAGGAGATGTTTAGCTGGTCAGCCAACTGGTTTCCCAAGAGCCCAAACCCCCTATAAACACCCCCAAAAAAGACATCCGTGTAACCAGCTTGGCCAGGCTGTGAGACCAGCCAGCCACCCTAGGCTGGTTTAAGCCATTTCTTTTTGTTTGTTTGTTTGTTTCAGCAAATTAATATTCTGTTTAGTTGCTGTCTTTGTAGATCGTTCCAAATTGCTCACTTATGAGGGACCATTTCAGTTGGGAAGCCACCTTAGAAGGCAGCTCACTATGTTTTGGAACAGAACATGAATTTGAATCCGTTGTCTATAAATGGTCAAAAAGCACATGTTTTCTGTATCTTCCCAAAATTTTTTTTTTATTATTTTTTTTTATGCATTGACTTTTTTGCACTAAACTAATGGACGATACAGTATGTTCAGATTTACAGTGGCCCGGTCTGAAATAATTCTGTCATGCCATATTTAAGTCCCTGGACTGGTAGCAGCGTCGTCTTTCATGTGAAGCATTAATCGGATCCTGAATAGCACTATTTTTCAAGCTGATCATTTCGATGCGTGTGAGTGTTTTAATGGAACGTGGGCGACACTCTTCTGTAAGTTACGTCTCTCCCCCCCCCCCCCACAATTGCATATCAGAAAGCCATAAGCAGAATATCATCACAGTGTCCAATAATGTTTGTGTGTTCACAGGCACTTACAATGCAAGAATGACACATGCCTGTAGTAGCTTGCAGTCCAAACCTCCTCCGGTTCTTTACCGATCCAAAACCAGAGAAAGGAGCGGAATGAGAGAGCGAAAGCAATAACAGCAAGTCAGAAAAGAGGGAAATGCCAAGTCCTGAAACAGAATACTGAATAAAAGATGCAGGGAAAAGAAAATGTATAGAAAGTGAAAATCAATAAAATATAAATCAAAAGGAGAACGAGGGAGAGAGAGGAATGATATTGTGGACCAACTTTGGATTGGAATGGCATTTTACCCCGAAGGGAACATGATTGAGGTGTTTGCCGTGAGCTGATTTGAGAGCGCGCACTGTAATTTTGAATGCCATTGGGCGGATCAATTTTTTTGTAAAAGCTGTAATTTTGACAAATTGTTGTACAGTGTATATAAGTAAGTTGTTCAAATCCAGATTTTGTAGATATTGAACTGCAATCATGGCAGGGTTTGTACATCCTGCGAGCGTTTGGCATGGACGAAAAGGACAAACACGCAAACTCACGTAACTTTGCTGACATTTTTAACAGATGTGATCACACATGCTTTGGCTTGTGTGCATCTTCCTTTTTTTTTCTTTTTTTTTTTGCTCCTTTTTTCACAGTAGAAAACTGCGTTTTACTTTTTCAAAATATCAGTTTTTCTGCTCATCTTTTTTTGTATTGTATTTTTATTTTGTTTCACCAAGTTTATATTATAGAAAAGGGAATTACTTCTGCCACCTTTGTGCAGGGGGGTTTATTTTTATTAATTTGTTTGTTTGATTCGTTTTAATTTCATGTTTGATTCATGTTGTTCTGTTGACTGTGCAAAACAGTATTAAGTGTAAGTGTAAAATGCTTTTCTTCAATCCTGGATTTTTGTTTTGTTTTTGTTGTTTTTTTTATTTTATTTTAATTTTTTATCAATGCTAAAATAAAAAAAAAGAATATTGATCAAACTGAATATCGCTTTTAAGTTTATGGGTGATTTTCTCAAAGACAACATAAAAATCAATGTTAACCCTACATTTACTTTCTTCTTACTAAATGTCTCATTTTATTGTTAATGATCTTTTTGGTTCACTTTCTTAAAAAAAAAAAAACGGTGACACTTTACTTAAAGCATTTATATATACTTTTATAAAATGCATCAAAAAAGTATTTTCAATGCATTAATTATACTTTCTAATTCATCCTATAATAATGTGTATGGTCTCATGAATAATTGTAATCACAGGTAACACTTTACAATAAGGTTCATTAGTTAACATTAGTTAACTACCTTAGTTAACATGAACTAAGAATGAACAATACTTCGACATTTACTAATACATTATTTACATTTGCTAATTGTTAACATTAGTTAATGCACTGTGAACTAACATGAACAAACAATGAACTATGTATTTTTAATAAGTAACATTAACAAAGATGAATAAATACTGTAACAAATGTATTGTTCATTGTTAGTTCATACTTGTTAATACATTAACTAATGTTAACTAATTAACCTTATTGTAAAGTGTTAGCCAGTATACATTATAATATTGCATCTGTAGATTTAAAAATCTTGCTTTTCCCGTTATTGTTTGATTTCATGGAAACAGACACCAGTTATTCTGTCAAGAGATCTCTAATTTATTTATTTTTATAATATAAGACATAGGAGGGAGTGACAATGGACCAAACAAAGGTCTTCATTCCAGCTTCTCATCATCTTATCTCTGTCCTCTGGACAAAGAGCTCGGTCTTTATATGCTACTGCCCCCCCCCAAAAAAACTACATTACCATAGGAACACATACAGTACCAGAGGAACATATGGTTTCCATTAACATGTATGTAAATCCAATCCCGGTGGAAACTATACACTGCATATACTTTCAGTCTAACTCCAGCACACACTCTCTCACATGCAGTCTATAGCTTATCCCAAAGTCTCTCCCACACATGTGTATTCAAGAACAGTATGATTCATAAAATACAATGATTATGAATGTATATAAAAAGTAATAATACAGATACATAATACTACTGATTATGAATATTAATCAAAAGTAATAATAATACTAAAAACAATATTAAATGATGAAAATGTAGTCTTCAGTCCCTCCTCTGGAACTACGACAGTCCGTCACTCCACCAGTGGCCACCGAATGAAGCGATAGTGAGGAGGAGAAATAGACCAAGAAATAAACATAAAGGACAGAAGAATAGAAATAGAAACGAGAACAAAAACAAAACAAAGAACAAATCAACAAAGAACCCCAACCCATCTTATGTTCCCGCATACTCATTTCACGTATATGTGTATGCATTTAAAATAAACCCCAATCATCTAAGAAAAGAAAAACTAATACATCCCATCGTATCGAGAATAACTTACAACCATCTCTAATCAATGTCAATGGACTTGATTCCTGAAATGGAAGCAGAAAAATAAATAATCATCACTCATTTTCCCAATCTTTAAAGTTAATGGATGAACAGTGCTCAATCTCAGGCCATAAGCCAGCATCATTTTGTTCATTCACTAAGCAAGGTTTAACTTGTGACCAATGATACCATCTATCTGTTCCTACACCCTTCCCTTTAAGACAAACACTTGTTTTAGTTGTAAAGAGTATCTCATATGGTCCCTCCCACCTAGGTCCTAATCCTTTCCTAGCAATATGTTTGACCATAACAAAACTGCTTAACTCGGGAATGTGTGGAATGTTGTTTTTCATCCCATTTCATCCCAGACATGTGGAATGTTGTGTTTTTCATCCCATTGCTGTTGAGCTTCTCACACTTTCTTATTATTGTCTTTGGTAGCTTTGTCCAGCATTGTGAGATAGCGTCGTAACTTCTCTTGCAACAAAGAAGAGTCTCCGAGGTAGAACCATTGCTCCTCCAGTCACCAGTCCACGTCTTCCCTTGAGAGGTTTCATCATGGTTTTTCACACTGACTTGTTTAAAGGATGGACCTTGACCTTCTGCTCCACCTCCTTTAGCCCATCAATCTCTTCTTAAGTGGCCACGCTTTCAACGGTTGCTGCAAATCTTCACCCTCTTCTCTGTGTCCATGTTGTATTGAGCTGTCACCACTCCTCTTCGATTTGGCTTCTTTCCTTCTTCCTTGTTTGATCTCATAGCCATCTCTAGACGGCCAGCCCATTGCATAATTTGGTCAAATGTTTCACCTGGATTGACTCCAAGTGATAAGGCTTGTTGGTATTTTTTGCTAAAACCATCCACAAGTGTGTCAGTGAACTGTACATCATCTCAGTCCGGTTGTTTCTTAGCACAGAGAGCCCATCTCTCATAAGCATTCCACTTATGCAGAGCATATTCATCTGGAGATTCATCATCCTTTTGCTTAATCAACGTCACTGATGTGAATGGAATTTTACCGCTTCCCAAGATTTCTTGGATTTCTTTTCGGAATTCATCTAATGTTTGGCAAAGACCCAGGAGTCGTTCCTGGCCGTCAACCCCAAAGTCTACCCATTGGGCTGTTGTTATCGAAGCTGGCAAGCGTTCCCATCGGTCTCTTGGGATTTTAGCTTTCACAATGGTGTGTATGTCTCTTAATGTCATTTGATGTGCTCCAACCAGAGAGTCTAAATCTCGCCCAAACTCTGTGTTTGGATCTTGTCTCTTCAGAGGAGGCAAGGCTGTGAGAATGGCTTGACGTTCTACTGGAGTGAATGGTCTCTCTTCTGTCATCATTTCAGATTGTAAGTCTTCCCTTTTAACAGCAGGTGAAGAAAATTCAGGACCGATCTTGTCAACTGTGATCATGTCGTCATCACCCCAGTCAGATCCATAATTACGAGCTGGTGGACATCGCAGCATGTCTCTGTTTGGCTGGGCTGATTTAGATCTTGTTATTATCGGAGCTGCTTGTGCAGATGCAATATACACTTTGTCAACTGGACCTCCACTTGATCTCAAAGCTTGAGTTTGTGTCAGAGGTTTAGATGAACTTGTATATTGTTCAGGCAAAGTTGGATAGATTGTTTTGTAAGGAGGAGGCGTTATAGTTGTCGCGGATTCCACTTGGTCTTGTGAATATTTCCTTTCAGCTTTCCTTTCATCTGAATCAAATTAATCATCACTGGTTGTATTTTACAACCATGTGATAGACATGATTTTGTTCAACTTGTTAAATGCTTCAATTTGAGGCTTCATTGCTTCAACAAGTGGAACTCGACCACCATTTATATCGCAACAAATTCCACCTTGTTTCACTATCCAATGAGCTGCCAGTATTGGGAATGCTTTTAACTTGAGTCTTTTTGGGACTCGAACCAGCTTAACTGCGCATCCATAGATGCATTGATATCCAGTCCTTTTTTCAAAAATGTATATTGCTTCTTGTTTTTCCTTTCCAGGTACCAAGCAGGCATTGTTCTGCTGTTACAGCCACGTTCTGCCATTTTGCAAAGTATTTGTCACTCTGTGCGCGCAGAACAGCAGGACTATGTATTCTTTCTTGAAGCGAGGAGAACGTATGCGGTTTGGTATTTAATCAGGTCTGTGTGTGTGTTTGTGTGTGTGGTTAGAGTGTAATCAGACTCTCACTTTGAGAGCTTCTGAGGCTCATTATCTTCTCCGCTGCTGTGGCTCTTGGAATGACAGGGTGCTTCGATTTCTTGTCCTCAATCTTTCTTTTTTTTTTTTCTTTGACTTTAAGGGTCTTTTCAGCTGAACTGATGTACATGTTCTTTTGGAGACCAGAGAAATTGACGCCCTTTTAAACGGTGGCTCTCACCTCTTTATGGGCTTCTAATGAGAAAATCTCCCGATTAAACCAGGTGGACATGGAACCGTGCAAAACTTCAGGATTACTGAGCTAGTTTGATGGCACAAGAGGTTTGGTTCTATTCCGAAACCAGCGGCTGAGAGAAAATAGATTTTGTTCTTATTTCTGAGTAGTGAAGTAAACAAGAGTTTGAGAAACTCATGGAAATGTTATAATAGTGATGATTTTTTGTTTTTCCAGTGAAAATATTTAAATGGATATCGCATTTCTGTATAAGAAAATTTGCTCACAAGCAATAGTGATGATCAATTATTAATGATTGAAACTTCTTTTAAAAGAATTGGACAGTCTGAATTATTTGTAAGCAAAAATAACAAATTTTCCTTTGAGTTTTTCACATACAGACGACAACGTTGTCAAAAAGATCCCCCTTCCCACGAGATGAATGTGATTTCAACAAGTAGGTACAAGAAGTTCCTGGATCAACATTCCAATCAACCAATCAGATTTGAGGAACAAGTTTACGGTTGATGTCAAGTTTAGGCTTACAACCTTCTACATCAGTGTTGTACACCTATCATTTCCCTCAGATTTTAGGGCAAAGTTATGTGTAGGGTTAGGTTTAGGGGGATATGGTTAGATATTAAAAATGTCCGTTTTAAGATTAAAACTATGTTGTGTAAACGACATCTAAAAAACTATTAAAAGTAAGGAATGGGCCATTTACACGACACTGTTATCATGGATCCGTGTGAACATTGTTTTGAATAGGTTGTCATCTGTACATGAAAGTAAAAACTAAACGCAAGCTTAAGCACGTCAAAATAAAAACAATTAAAAGTTAAAATATAAAAATTAAATAAAATTCTAAGTATTAATAAATACCATATAAGTAAATAAATAATAATACTAAACAGAGTCGATCCTGACCTCCTTGGGGCCCTAAGCAAAATTCTGTTAAGGGGCCGTCCTACCTGACCCATGAGCCATGTGAACCATTTGCCATTACCACACAGTTACACCTGACACATCAGTGCTCCCACTCCTTTAACTAGTACTAATGAAAATGTAATTCCTGATATCAGAAATAGACACTGTTACTAGAAAAGTACATTTTTAATATCAATATTTTTTTATTTTAAACAGTACAAATTCAATTATTGACATCAAAAATGCATCCTGTGAATGAATAAAAGCTAAAATGGATAGTGCATATTTATGTCATATTTGCATGCAAACATCTGATAAGCATCTCAAGAGACAATTCACGCACATTTTAAATCACGAAAGCCACAAAAACAGCTGCTGAAAGTTGTTCTCGAATCCAACAGGGAAGAATTGCAGATGGGCAAAGTAAAAAAGTTATACGATTGCAAATACAACATGTACATTGTGTTCTTTCCGGGCTGATCCAATCCTTGCATCCATTTGCCTGGAAATATGTTAATATAAACACCTAGAAATGTGGATGTAAGGCCCTTGGGGGGCAACTAGTGATTGTAAAATCACTACCCATGTAAACGTTCATTGTTCTGTTACATGTAATGCATAATTGCTTTTCAAAAAATTTAAATAGCTTCGGTTACACTTTATTTTAAGGTGTCAGAATTACAGTGTAATTATACACTTAAGTACTGAGTAATAATAATTAACTACATGCACTTAGGGTTAGGATTAGGATGAGGGTTTGGTTTAGGGTTAATTGCGTGTAATTATGATTAATGTAGGCTACTACAGTAATTACATGTAACATATGTAACAATGACACTGTAAAATAAAGCTTCTAACTTTTTGTCCTTCTGCTTCAATGTGGCTTATACAATAATATATGCATTTTTCCACCATGTCCACTTTAATCGTTTTTCCTCTCTCGACTGTATTTAAAAATGCAAGGAGTGTAATTGTAGTTCCAGCACTCAACAGAATTATTCATTACCTCTACTGATATATTCATGAGTCTGATCTAATCGCGCACATGAGGACACGTTTGATAATGTGTGTTGAAATGTGTTGTTGTGTGACACTGTCAGAGTGTATCGTGTGTAGGTGGTCTTCTCCATCTAATTTATCTTGATCTCCTCTGCTTTGGTAATTGCTGATGTGTTTTTGTCATTTATGTCACGGGCTGTCAAAGAACTCACTGCAGTTTTGTTGCAGGAGTTTTTGAAGCTTTATGACGCAGCTCATTAAACTCTAAGGCTCAGGTGCAACGAACTTAATAATAATTGCTGTTATGATCACTAATGTTGTTATAATCACTAACTACTAAACGGTTTTTGCAAGTGGCTGCAGATTTCTGGTCTGCTGTCTTAGCTGGGCTCAGTTTAGTCTCAGCCTCAGACGCCCACAGACCGTTGGCTGATGCATATGGCACACAAAATGGGAAACACTGCGGGGGTTTCGAAGTCGTCATCTGATTGGATGAATTCTACAGGATTTCCGGGAGACTTGAATGTAGCGTTCTTTAACGGTCCGCCTGGAAACAAAGCCAAACCCCCTCATGGAAAAGGAAAGCCGTCGTGTTTACAACTGTGACAATGAACGCTTACCAGGATCAGCTAAACATTTGAATTTCAAAAATGTGAAGTGTGTCAAGTTAACGGCATAGACTCTTTAAAATACTTCCAAGTGTTTTACACACTGGTCTGTTATTGTAGGGACACCGACTTTAAATTTCCGTGCCCCTAAACATGACGCTGAACTAAACAAACTATGATTGGTTGTTTAACATGTCAGCCAGATTGAAAGCTGCGATGGAGTCCAGACCTTCTGCCATCATGGACTTTGGTTTTGGACTTTGGTCATTTCAGACTGGTCCATGTTGAGTCCTGCTAAATGTTAAATATGTGGGAAGAACAAATAGGCCTAACTAAACTTGGTTAAAGTATTTATTTGACAAAATTATTTGGCAACAAAAAAAGGTATAAACAAACTAGAGGGAAAAGCATACATTGACTATTATTTATTAATATTTCATTGGTTCTTTCTTGCTTTTGCATGTGTTCATAATATCTATGTTTGACAGCCTGGCAAAATATGTCTTTCTTTAACAAGTTTTAAATAATATTTGAATAAAGGGTGAAGAATCCTGGTGATAATAATAAGATAAAAAATAACCTCATTGGTTTTTGCGGAAGCTCAAACGTGCTGTGTAACACATGAGAATGAACCTCATTGGTTCAAACATGCGGCGTAACAGACGAGAATCAACCTCATTGGTTCAAATGTGCTGTGTAACAGACGAGAATGAACCTCATTGGTTCAAACGTGCTGCGTAACAGACGAGAATGAACCTCATTGGTTCAAATGTGCTGTGTAACAGACGAGAATGAACCTCATTGGTTCAAACGTGCTGCGTAACAGACGAGAATGAACCTCATTGGTTCAAACTTACTGCGTAACACAAGAATGAACCTCATTGGTTCAAACGTGCTGCGTAACACAAGAGAATGAACCTCATTGGTTCAAATATGCTGCATAACACAAGAATGAACCTCATTGGGTCAAACGTGCTGTGTAACACACGAGAATGAACCTCATTGGTTAAAACGTGCTGTGTAACACAGGAGAATGAACCTCATTGGTTCAAACATGCTGCGTAACAGACGAGAATGAACCTCATTGGTTCAAATGTGCTGCGTAACACAAGAATGAACCTCATTGGTTCAAATGTGCTGCGTAACACAAGAATGAACCTCATTGGTTTAAACGTACTGCGTAACACAAGAATGAACCTCATTGGTTCAAACGTGCTGCGTAACACAAGAGAATGAACCTCATTGGTTCAAATGTGCTGCATAACACAAGAATGAACCTCATTGGTTCAAACGTGCTGTGTAACACATGAGAATGAACCTCATTGGTTCAAATGTGCTGCGTAACACAAGAATGAACCTCATTGGTTCAAACGTGCTGCGTAACAGACGAGAATGAACCTCATTGGTTCAAATGTGCTGTGTAACAGACGAGAATGAACCTCATTGGTTCAAACGTGCTGCGTAACAGACGAGAATGAACCTCATTGGTTCAAACTTACTGCGTAACACAAGAATGAACCTCATTGGTTCAAACGTGCTGCGTAACACAAGAGAATGAACCTCATTGGTTCAAATATGCTGCATAACACAAGAATGAACCTCATTGGGTCAAACGTGCTGTGTAACACACGAGAATGAACCTCATTGGTTAAAACGTGCTGTGTAACACAGGAGAATGAACCTCATTGGTTCAAACATGCTGCGTAACAGACGAGAATGAACCTCATTGGTTCAAATGTGCTGCGTAACACAAGAATGAACCTCATTGGTTCAAACGTGCTGCGTAACACGGGAATGAACCTCATTGGTTCAAATGTGCTGCGTAACACAAGAATGAACCTCATTGGTTTAAACGTACTGCGTAACACAAGAATGAACCTCATTGGTTCAAACGTGCTGCGTAACACAAGAGAATGAACCTCATTGGTTCAAATGTGCTGCATAACACAAGAATGAACCTCATTGGTTCAAACGTGCTGTGTAACACATGAGAATGAACCTCATTGGTTCAAATGTGCTGCGTAACACAAGAATGAACCTCATTGGTTCAAACGTGCTGTGTAACACATGAGAATGAACCTCATTGGTTCAAACATGCTGTGTAACACATGAGAATAAACCTCATTAGTTCAAACATGCTGCGTAACACACGAGAATGAACCTCATTGGTTCAAATGTGCTGCGTAACACAAGAATGAACCTCATTGGTTCAAACGTGCTGCGTAACACGGGAATGAACCTCATTGGTTCAAATGTGCTGCGTAACACAAGAATGAACCTCATTGGTTCAAATGTGCTGCGTAACACAAGAATGAACCTCATTGGTTCAAACGTGCTGTGTAACACATGAGAATGAACCTCATTGGTTCAAAAGTGGTGTGTAACACATGAGAATAAACCTCATTAGTTCAAACATGCTGCGTAACACACGAGAATGAACCTCATTGGTTCAAATGTGCTGCGTAACACAAGAATGAACCTCATTGGTTCAAACGTGCTGCGTAACACGGGAATGAACCTCATTGGTTCAAATGTGCTGCGTAACACAAGAATGAACCTCATTGGTTCAAATGTGCTGCGCAACACAAGAATGAACCTCATTGGTTCAAACGTGCTGTGTAACACATGAGAATGAACCTCATTGGTTCAAACATGTTGCGTAACATAATATCTATGTTTGACAGCCTGGGCAAATATGTCTTTCTTTAACAAGTTTTTAATAATATTTGAATAAAGGGTGAAGAATCCTGGTGATAATAATAAGATAAAAATAACCTCATTGGTTTTTGCCGAAACTCAAATGTGCTGCGTAACACGAGAATGAACCTCATTGGTTTAAACGTGCTGCGTAACACAAGAATGAACCTCATTGGTTCTTGCAGAAGCTCAAACGTGCTGCGTAACACACAATGATGAATGTGTGTGTTGACTGTTGATGAATGTTTATATGTGAATAAAAGCCTAAATTAAATCTATTCATCATATAAAGCGATCGTGTCTCTTTATAAATTTAAACCGCTCGATTCATATTGTTTTGGTTTTATGATCTCTTCAAAGTGGTAGTTGCGTAAATCTCTCAGATTTCATAAAAAAATATCTTTGTGTTTCGAAGATAAACGAAAGTCTTAACGGGTTTTGGGACGACATGCGGGTGACATTTCATTTTTTGGTGAACTAACCCTTTAACTCAGTTCACTGGACCAAAATCAGAATATTTCCTTTTAAAAAAACCAATATATAAAACTAAATATATGTGCATGATTGAAATTGACTTTTTGAAAGAAGTATGTGATTATCTCAGAGCGATGTTATTAATCTTTGATTTGATAGCCATGCCCCAGAATTCCTTTGGAGCATAAGGTAGCTGATGAAATTAATCACACACATTGATTTGACCTTGCAAACACCGTGCACGTAGTGTTGTCATTAGGAAGAATGATGGAGATGAAGTGAGAGATGAAGAGATGCAGGTGAGTGCGAGTTTATGTGTGTGACTGCAGATGTGCGTCTGTTTGACTTTGTGCCTGTTTGTTTGTGTGCCTCTATAGATTTAAAAGTTACTTTTGAAGTGTTTGTAGACTGTTTTCATTCTGTCTCTCTCTCTCTTTCTCTCATCTTTTTTAATAGAGTCTTTAAGCTTCTCAGCAAATATTTTTTGGCTTTTGGCAGAAAAACAGAGCGAAATCATACAAAAGAGTGCTGAAGAGGAAGGTGAGAGGGGTATTTAGGAGGAAAACAAAGAGCTGGTGCGTCGTGCGAAGGGCTGTTTTATTATGGAGATGAATCCAGCCCTGAGCTCTGAAACAGGTCAATAGCTGCATTTCCATGGGTGGATGGGCGTCCCAAAGCGTCTTGGTCCTTCCTTTTTAAGGCAGATGACAGGTCAGTTTTAGTATGCACACCTTAGTCTCTTTGTCTTTGTCAAAAGTGCAAGATTTTACTGTAAATCTTCCAGTTTTTCTATCCTACTGTCAGAAAAAGCAGAGGTGTATTATATATATATATATATATATATATATATATATATATATATATATATATATATACATGTATATATATGTTAACTAATGAACCTTATTGCAAAGTGTTACCATATATATATATATATGTGTGTGTGTGTATATATGCATATGTATTTAACAAATAAAACCTTTGATTTTAAGAATGCATTAGTAAATGTTGAAATTAATATTAACTAAGACTAAGTAATGCTATAGAAGTGTATATATATATATATATATACAGTGTATATATATATATAGTTGAGAACATGTGTGTTCCTGTGTGCTGCTTGCTTCCTCTCTTTCTCAAGAATTGAATTGGCACCTGGATGTTTTTTTTCAATGTATCATTATGCGTGCGTGCGTGCGTGTGTGTGTGTGTGTGTGTGTGTGTGTGTGTGTGTGTGTGTGTGTGTGTGTGTGTGTGTGAATGTACAGAAAGCCTTTATGCCTTTATGCTGTCCTGGTTATGTCAAGTTATGTGTGCATGTTCTCTCAATAGCTCTTTGTAAATTGTGAATGAAGCAATAGATCACAGTTGTGTTTACCAAGACAGCGAGTAGAAAGTGCATTACTCTGCCTTTCTCATTCTCTCCCCTGCAAACCACAATTTTCACTCAATCTTTTTTTCTCTCTCTTTTCTTTAAAACTAATATTTGTTTTTGTTCTTTCTCTATACCTTTTCCCTCTCAATCTATCTTATCCACTGGTTAACTAGGCAGGCGGTGTACTAATGCATGAACTGACTTCAGATCAGCTTGGACTGACTGTAGATAAATTACTGTAAATAGAAATAAAAACACTACATCATATGAGGATAAAGACAGACATTTGTCATTTGGACATGATTGAACTGTCCTAAATGTCTCTGCAAAGTTATCTTACATCATTCTTTGGTGAATTCAATTTAGGATACAGGCTAGTACGTACCCTTGTGCAATGGCAGCATCAGAATCAGTGGAGCGTCACAGAGAGATTGATGTAACGTAAAAGATTGATGTAGGATAGTTAAACCTGATAATGGAGACAACATGTCAGCCAGGGAGCAAAGCAAACTGATGACACTTCAGTGATGCGTGAAGACATGATCATGGTGAAGCTTTGAGATCCAGTGACCTCGATAATATTTGGACAATAAAGTCACACTTAAAATGTCTTACTGTTATTATATAAAATACAAAATATCATTATCAGCAGATTATAACAAAAAACTCACTTCACCTGGGTCAGTAGGCTAACTGGTGTCAGTTGCTGCGTCCAAATATGTATTCTTCCATACTATATAAGAGGTGAAAAACTGTATTTCTGCCGATTAGTATGTCCGACTTCATAGTAGCAGAAAGTGGATGACCTACTTCTGGTGAGATTCTGACGTGCACGTTCAATGGACACTTTATACTGTCCCGAATGACAGTGAAGTGACACAACTGACACCTTTGGTCACATGATAGTGACAACATGGCGGATGTAATATGTCTGGTGTACATACTACACACATTCATAAAGAATGCACTTTTTAATGGTCACAACGTTTCAAACCTGATGTAGTGCCTAATATGCGATTTTGGACACAGAGAGCAATTTTTATTGGAGATATGACATCAGTTTTCCTCAAGTGGCGTGATTCTAAACAGCATCTGTTAGGCTATCATTTAAAACTTAGTTCTTGTATATTTCTTTAAAATAAGCAGCTCGTTAATTGATATTTTGATGACATACAGATATATTTAACATGTTGTATAGCGCTTTTCACAATAGGGCCTACACATGGTTTCAAAGCAGTTTTACAGAAAATCATGATGTTAATGCGATATCGTAATATCTTCATGCCTATAGCATTCAGCTGATTAGAGATGGGCGATGATATTGTTTACATCTTGCGGCGATTGTAAACAGCCATGCAGTTGAGATGCTATCCCCCTGCCCTACCTGAGTAGGCTATAGTATGGTGAAAGCTGGACATATATCCAACTTTATAAAGAGATTTGCTTTGCATGGTATGTGGGAAAAGTTGGATATAATAGCTGTGCGATAATATACTTTACATTTGTGTGTATTTAAAGGTCACTGTACAGTAGTGTGTTGTTCTAATATGAGGAAAGGTGACAAGGTTAAACCAATCATTTTACTCATCAACCAGTCTCGCAACTTCTCAAACCCTTAAACTCACCCACACACACGCTGACTCTCGCACAGACACGCATGTGAATTCTTTCACACGTGACACGCCATACAAATGAAACCAAAACAGACAGTGACAAGCACCGCCAGTCTCGAGAGGGTTTCCTTTAGTTTGACATCAAAGAAAGGCAAGGCCCCTCTCTCTATCCCGGAGAAACCAGACACCCGCTTACATAACCCGATTCTCCTATAACGAGCCGCGCGCTCACACAATCAGCCCGTGTACCCACGCACACACCCGACCGAGAAGCAGCCGCCCGCCAGGTTTCCACGCGGTAAACGCCTCCTTTATTCCCAGCGGTGGTGTTGTGGGTGTAAAAATAATAATCATTCAAACACCTCGCATTGGACTGAGGCTGGGCTGTTATCTGTTGTTGTTGAACCGTGTGGATGTGTTGCATCAAAAAAAAAAAAAAAAAAAAACGGGGCTGATTTAGCGCGCGCGGTGGATGGCATCGCTGGCTCGCGGAGATAAAAGCGCGCGCGCGCCAGCAAACAACTCTACATTTCTGTGCCGTGGTATCTGTATTTGTAAACAGGAAAAAATAGATTTGCAATGTACCTTTCTGTAAGTACTGCTCAGCTGACACCCCTCCCCCCCATACAACCCAAAAAGTGCAGACAAAAAGTATTTTATTAAATATTTGTATCACTGTGATAAATTACAAGGCTATAGCCTACTGTCTGCATTAAAATGGAATGAGCTGTCTGTCTTTCTTTCTGTCTGTTTGTCTATCTATCTATCTATCTATCTATCTATCTATCTATCTATCTATCTATCTATCTATCTATCTATCTGTATGTCTGTAGCCTACATTTGTCTGTCATCTATCTATCTATCTATCTATCTATCTATCTATCTATCTATCTATCTATCTATCTATCTATCTATCTATCTATCTATCTATCTATCTGTCTGTCTGTCTGTCTGTCTGTCTGTCTGTCTGTCTGTCTGTCATGGACATGGACAGATTCAAACGTCACAGGGGAACATTTATTTTCATATCCATCATATGGTTTAATTGAGTAATCATGATATGCTGGAACCCTTTTTCCCAAGCTGTGAGGAAATTCACAAGGTGAAGCATGGCTGTGTTAACCTTGGATAATCTTCATCTCTGACTATATGTGTGTGTGTGTGTGTGTGTGTGTGTGTGTGTGTGTGTGTGTGTGTGTGTGTGTGTGTGTGTGTGTGTGTGTGTGTGTGTGTGTGTGTGTGTGTGTGCGTGTGTGTGTGTGTGTGTGTGTGTGTGTGTGTGTGTGTAGCTGTGGTACAGGAGATATAGACAGCCAAATCAGGTGTCAGTGTTCTCTGGGGTGTCACGGGAACCCGGCCTGTCACATAGCTGTGGGACATGTAGTCTCTGCAACGGTTGTGCCCTTAAATGAATTGTGACCTAGTGGGTGACTTTTCTTCTGAGTGGCTCCCTGTGCTATACTTCTCCGCCCTCTCTCATTTCAGCTGCTGTCCATCTGCACCATAGAAATAGGATAAACTAAATGTCTCTTTAACTGCTAGATGCCATAAGGTCAAGTTAATCAAACCCAGAGGCATTGGTTTCATTTGAACGCTGGTAAGGATGCATCTCCTTTTCAAATAAATAAATAAACCAAACCGTAAGTTTTAACAAACAGTGTAGTTTATGAAAATGGTATTTTAGCCAACCTTAGCAAGCCAAGTGGAGACTCAGGGTGAGCCAGAGGGTTTAGAGCAGTGAGTGGTGAGATGGGTGCCAGGGTTGCCAGTAAGCTTTTCATTAGGTTGTTCCATGAAAAAAAATATTTCCAATGTTGTTTAAAAAGTAGTAATGTTGAGCGGGTCTCAGTTTCAGGCTTCATGCCCACGGACCACCCACTGTCTGGTTACTGAGCGTCTGATGCATACAAATAAAACTGGATAGTAGCCATACTTTCGCGACCTGATAATCTCTAATGTGATTGGCTGACTTCTGCAAGTAAGAGCACATTGTTTTTCATCTGTAGTTTGCATGAAAACAAAGTCATGTTTACTGAAATGCACAAGCATTTTTGAGGAAGAAATAATCCATGGCCAGGTTGTTGGTGCCATCACATATTTAAAGATATTCAGTTTTGTTTGAGGCACTTGAAGTAAACACCCAAACAGAATACAGCCTATTATGTGTACATGCTGCTTTGTTTCAATTATGTATGTGAAATATTGTCTGGAACATTTTCAGCGAGTTTTGTTTTAAAAAAAATGTTTTATATAGTTTATTATTTATAATATAAGGTATAATTTATTTTATATAAACCCTCCCCTAAATGGCATCACTAAACAAGCTGTGACTGATCATGTCATTCAGAGGGTTTATGGCTAGAATAAGCTGTTATGTATTGTGATGTCTGAAGCACTGGGGGGCGGGGCTTTTAGCTCCCAGCATGCACTGAGGTTTGAGTATAATATTGGAAAAACAATTCTTCACGTGTATTTCCCTAATAATAAATGTAGCTAGACTGTACAGTAGCCTACACTATTTTATTGTTCTCCTATTCTGTGATGTGTAGCCTACTATTTATACATTTTGAGCATTGTGGACCCAGAACTAATTATAGGTAATAATAACCAGGGACCGGGGTCATAAAAATGGTTTTCGTTGATGGTTTTGTTTTTATTTTGTCCTTTTTTAGATCTTGAATTCACAGTCCGTTATAGTTCTTTATTTTATTTTTTTTTATATTAAAGAGTATATTATTATGTATTCATTTTATACGAGATAGATTTTTATTTTTTATTTAAATAAATTCTTGGTGATTGGTAATCGTTGGTGACTTTAAAGTATCGCTCGGTAAAGAAAACGCTGCAACCCCTTTATTTGTGACAGGACGACCTCACGTGCACCTGCGCGCTCTCAGTAAGTTGAGGCGCACGCGGAGGCTCCCAGCGCGTGATGTGTGAACGGGGCAGCTGTAAACAGCGGTGGCGCGCGCTCACAGATTTTGTTTCTCAATGAGGGGACCGAAAGAGACCGGCCGTGCAGAGCGGGTCGAAGGCGACGTACGTCTCTCCAGCTACCGTTTAATTGGACTTAACCGAGAACTGGACCGGAAACTCGGATCTGCTCGCGTGCACCCGACGGGTGCTAACTGAGTCGCTTAGGGAGTCCCTTTGAGGCGGGAAACACGGAATTACTGTTCAGAAAGGCTTATTTTCTAAGTTGGATTCTTTTATTTAACGGCTCTCTTGCTCCTCAAACGCGAACACCACCGTATTAGATGAAGATAACCGTTTTTAACGACACACACTGGTGTCAAAACCAGTAACATACAGCACTTAAAGGTTTCACAGTCCTGAGGCGGGAATTCATCCGAAACGGGAGCCTCGCGCATCGGATTCCGTCGCCACCGAGTGAATTAATAAATAAATGAAGTCTGACTGACTGGGCATACAGACGAGCTGAACGTTTGACAGCTTTTTGGAGGCGCCTCAGCTCGATTCAATGCAAATACGCTGAAGGAGAAGAGGAGGGAAATTAGGAGTGAACCCACGCCAGCGTGATCCCTCAGTTATCAATGGCAAACAGCGGAGCGCACGCGACTGGAGCGAGAAGCTCGAGACCATCTCGTGCGTCGCCGCGCTCTCGCCATGAGTGAGTTTTAAAAGGCGCGCGGCGAGGGGGAGAGAGCGAGCACCGTGAAGTTGAAGATAATCGTCAGTCAAGACAGTTTCATGTGGCACATTAATGAGAAAACAGCACCCGTCACCGAGCTTCCCAAGGATTGCTGAGAATATGGAAATGTGTAATTGTTGACGGAGGTGAAGATGACTGAAGCTTCGTGAGAAAGATACCGAGCGTGTTTTTGGTGAGAGAGGGTGAAGTTTATTCGACATGCCCGAGAATGTCTCTCTCGTCAGGAACCGGACGGAAGTCGGGCAGGGTCGCGCTTGGGGTAGCGGAGCGGGCGCGCGGCCAGCATGGGTCGTCATGGTGCTGGCCGGTGTGCTGATCTTCACGAGCGTGGTGGATGTGCTCGGTAACGTGCTGGTGATCATCTCGGTGCTCAGAAATAGAAAACTGAGAAACGCGGGTGAGTGCGCGCGTTTAGTCCACATTAATTAACTGAAAGATGAGGGAATGTTAACACCGGACGCGTTCTTGCAAAGGTAACGTAACGCATTCCAAGACGCCTTTATCAAAGTTAAAATACAATTCAAAAAAAAAAAAAAAAAAAAAAACGCGTCCCTTGTGAATGGCGCCTAAAAGCCCGTGTATCCTAATAACTCCTTGTCATGAGCCAGTGAATGATTCTCATCCACTGGCTCATGACAAGGAGTTATTAGGATAATACTCGTATGATTCATTTGCAGTATAAGAGGAGGTTCATTAATACTGTGAACCGCTGTCTTGCCACACTGATAAATTCAAGAATAAACCTAGTGCTTCATTCACAGGGTTACCTACCATTCACGTGCACTGTACACATGAATGACTGTCTCGTTCAAAGTAAACAAAATGAGAGTAGTGATTTTCACCATCTGTCATATAAAGACTGACTCGGCATTTGATTATTTAAATACTTTTGGGTCTTTAAATGTAAAATATTTTCTAAAATGTATAATCTTTTTTAAACTGACACAAACCCAATGTCTGTAAAAAAATGTTGTTTGATATTTTAGCTTTAAATGTCAGTTAAATACATAGAATAACCTTCCGATTTGTAGTCCTATTTGCCCACTGATGCATTTAGTCAAGAAAAAAAACAACATGTTTCACGGACATGAGAGGGTTTGACGTTACATAACTCACAGATATCAAAGACGGTCAGAGCCTGAGAATAACATTGTGCACTCAAGGCTGTCTGACAGTGATACTTTAACGGTTGTTTGAGGAACATCATGTGAATGCGAGCCAGAGAGTGGTGGTATATGCTTGTGAAGATGATTAATGTATGTTTGGATACAATTGTATAATTCCAAGCAAAAATATAAATCTCATTTGGTGTGAAATACAATTTACATACACGTGTATCTGAGAATGAATTGCAGGTCTGAAACAGCAATATCCCAGATTTAATTTACCTCCAATATGATTCTTGTTGTGTTGGCGTGAAGAGAGCGTGAGAGAGAATGCAAAGCAATTATTGTTAATTCCACTCAGAAAAAGCTTCTTTTTTTTATTTTTATTGGAGTCCCCCATTCATTAATATGAAGGACCATATGGTTTTAAATTATGGATCATCATTTGCATTTTTTCAGTATTACAATCTGGCAGTGCTTCCCAGATTCAGGCTTCACATAGCTATAATGTCTTTATGTGGTGAAATGTTAGAGACAAATCAAAACTTCAGAAAGCATGTTCATTCTCCAAAAGAAAAAAAAGGTCATGTGAGGGAAAATGAAGGGATAAGCAAAGGACAATGAAATAAACTGAAAAAGAATGCCAGAGAGAGAAAAAGACAGTGAAATTACCAGGGTTGTTTTAAAATATTCTTTTGTTCTCTTTATAATTTGCATTATCTGACCTCAGAATGCCAGAGTTCTCGTCTTCTGTTATTTCTGAAGGACAGATGGGGTTTTAAAATGCTTTTTTTGTTGTTTTTTTTATTTCAGCTTTTCATTGCTTACTAGAGCAAATGAAAAACTGTCAATGGGAACAGAAAAAAGACAGAGAAAAAGTGAGAGCAGGTAAACACAGATGTGAACTGCAATATCTCCAAACAGGCAGTCTGTCAAAGCATTCAGCGCTGTGTTATTAGGTCAGAGTTTGAAATGTCAGCTGTGTTCTGTAATAGTCATCAGCAATATTGAGTGTGTGAGAGTGAGAACAGACAGAGCGAGGATCATGGGAAGAGAGAGCTTTTCCGTGCATGTCATTGTGTCTTTGGAGATTTTTGACATTTTCTTATCTTGAAATGTGCAGGTGGCATCATCCCATCACTGTCTTAACAAAGCCACGGTAAACACGGCAATGTGCCCGTTTACCAGCACAGCCCTGCACTCCAGCTCTCAAACAAAACATTGTTGTCTTCAAACGGATGAAGAGAGACCGAAATGACAGAAATGTTGCTGTCATTCCCCCCTTAAACACTCCCTTTCTCTCTTATTCTTCATCTCTATCATGCTTTCAATCCAGTGCTTCACTGTTGAAGTTCATGTCTGTTGAGCTGGTGTTTATTTAGGCAATTAGATTTGGTTTTTGACCTCTCGTGTTATGGGCTTTTGCTTGTGTGTGTTTGTGAGGACCTCAAGGTGACATTCAGTGTCTCATTAGCATAGAGTGATGAGTTTGCTGGTGCTCTATATAGATATTTGAAGGACATGCGATTAATGTTGCGTGTGTCTGTCACCATTGACTACATCCTTCACTTTGACCTGTGATGATTAATTTGCATGAGGGTATAGCACAAGTATATGAGTGCTCAAATGATGGCACAGTTGTTTTTATGTTATTTTACATGCCCGACGTTGTGCTGTGTCTGGATCAACAGCAGGAGCAGGTAGTATTGATTAATACATCAGATGTGTTTAGTTTTCCTAAAGGTTCCATTTGCTGTGCAGTGCTGGTGGGAATGAAATCCTGCATTAGTGTCCTGGTTCCGGAAGTGTTCTTTCCATCCATTTTTTCCCATAGGGGTTTAGAAAAGCGTTATAAGCCATGAACCAAGCCAATCAGCTATGAGGTGAATCACAACTGTACAAACTTTGATTTGAAGCAAAAACGTTTTTTTGAAAATCAGACAAAAAGACAAAGGGACAAGACTGTGAACTTAACGGCTTTAGTGAGGGAAAGAACTACAATCCCATGAAGCATTTCGTACCGCATAATCGAATTAAAAACAGTGGAGAAATATAAAACTATTTATTATGTACTATTTATTTGACAAATGTTGATAATTTATATAAAAACAAAGTATTTTAAGTTCATTGCAAAATATGCATATATACACACATTTAAGTATTTTAAGAGCGTAGAGAGATCGAATCGATGACGTCATTCGCTGTGCTTCGTGGGAGTGGGCGGAGCTAACGCGTTGCTTTTTTTTACTCTGATTGGTGTACTTTTCTGTACAGCATCATGGGTAATGTAGTTTTTCACAAGGAATTCCGCTGTTAAAGGTGCTGCATGTAATTTTTTTTTTTTGGACTGTATTAAAGCATAAAAATAACATAAAGGGCCCTATTTTAACAATCTGAAATGCAAGTATCAAACGCAAGTAACTTTGTGGGCGGATCTCGTGCGCAGTTGCTATTATACCGGTGGGATAAATGACTCTTGCGCCCGACGCAAATCTAAAATGGGTTGGTCTGAAGTTGCTACATTACTCATAGGTGTGGTTTGGGTGTAACGTGAAATAAACCAATCAGAGCGACATCTCACATTCCCTTTAAGAGCAGGCGCGCTTGTTCCATGCTATTATAACGGCGGATTTGCCAGGCGCACACCAGGAGCCATAAAGGCAGAGAAGTGACATTGTATAGGGATGGGAGAAACCCACCCAAATTAGCTGCGGTTTAACAGGCGTATAATAATTTGGGTAAATGTGTAAGCTAGATTTATGCCTATTTTTTCACATCTTAATGGACACCACAATGATTTCCCTTGTGTGGAATATTTTTCCTTGTAATTATGTATGGTTTGCAAAAATGTCAACTGCTGCGTCTGTGTGTAGATGAGAGAAGCAAAGTGTATGCGCGTTGTGCACACGCTACATTATGGCCAAGCATGCGCCCTTAAAATAGCATCTGTATAACACACCACTGACTTTAGACTAGGTTTTTCCTGCTCTGTGGTGGAATTGTTTTCTGGAACTGCAAAATAGCACCAGGGAAAGATTCTACCTGACCAAAAAAAGCCTCAGCATCCATCTAAAAATCTTTATGAATGGGAGCATATTAAAACCCTGATAAATCAACTCATCAACTTACTAGTGTGTAAGTCTCCTAGCCTTCCATTGTCAATTGCGCTCACTCTGGTTGCATGTCCTCAATCTGGCAACCCATCGAGCATCGAGTCTGAGGAGGCGGGGGAATTATTTCAACTGCTTGCTGTCAATATTACATACTGCACCTTTAAACACAATTATTTAAAAAATAAGCTGAAATTATAATGCTCACAGTAGGTCTGTCTTTAAAGGTTAATAAGTTGTAGCTCAAAAACAATTTCCCTATGGAGAAAATGAATGAAAATGAGATTTTACTTCCAGAACCCGACTGTTGCACTCAATTGGGTCTAGGGACACTGTATGCAAATGAGATGATAGGACACGCCCATACTTCTGTCCAGCCCTTGCATCTGTGTAATTACCTAGAGAAAAAAAAGGATGTGTTATTTTCTCTAGGGAGTGAGGGTAATAGTGCAGTAAAGGGCTTTTCACGTCATTTATGACAACGTTTCCTGATGCATAAAAATGTGAGGAGTGAAGCATTAAAGAGACTTTTAAAGGAAACCTTTTTTTTTTTCTTCTGTGGAACACAAAAGCAGCTATTTTGGAGAAAAAAAAGTGGGTGTTATTTGTCCATACAATGGACACAACACTGAATAGAAATGTGAAATTCTGAGAAAAATCGTTCTGCGAGTCTTTTCTCTTTCCTGCAACCATTAAGGCTATTCTGTTCGAAGCTTAACGGTTGACCTCTTGTCACTTTTTTGCTGTGCACAAAAAACCTGCAACGAGATTGTCATTTCTGTAAAAAGCGTGAGAGGGAGAGGTCAGAGTTTAAGAGCTGTGAAAGTGATTGGTGCAAACAGAATCTGAAGCGTAGAGGTCGAGGTGTAAACGTTATGGAACACAGACTGCAGAGGTCAGTCAAAAACAGCATCGGTGTCAACGGAGACCGGTCACGTCAGCGCCGTGCAGTGAAACGTGATCCGTAGCTGACAAAGAACAATTTAGCGTTTTCTGCATGCACGTGTGTGTGTGTGTGTGTGTGTGTGTGTGTGGCCGTTTGAAACAAGGCTCTTTGATCATCCTACAAAGCCACTCCTTTCTACACACACCCACTTCCACAAACACTAACATTTCCTCATATACAGGGTTATTGGTGTCAAGTGAGATTACAAAGTCCCTGAGGACATTGCCTGCAGAGATGCGACAATGGAAGCACTTTACATCTACGTTAATTTATCTTCAGTACACACACACACATTTGGATAGGCAAAAGAGAGATGCTACCCTGGTAGATCCCATCATGTTTGAAATAGTGATTGTGTTGGTGAAGTCCTAGTTAGTTTGGGGTCATTAGAGATTTAATTAACATTCATGTTGACTAAGCACTACCTTTCGTTGCTATCATTAATGGTTGTGTGTGTGTGTGTGTGTGTGTGTGTGTGTGTGTGTGTGTGTGTGTGTGTGTGTGTGTGTGTGTGTGTGTGTATGTGTGTGAGCATTCTCTGTTATGCTGCTGTTTAATTAAAGGCTTTGCATATGTTAATGTAAGAGAGAGAGAGAGACCCAGAGGAAACTTTTAATGCTCAGCGGTGGCTCAAAACACCTAATGGTGTTCTCAGGGATGTCCGATTTAAATATCCACTTCCTCTCAGAATTTTCTGCATGATGCAAAATGAAATTGGCTGTTACTGTACCTTGGGAAATCTGATCACATTTTGAAACATTGTTGAGCTCTTTTTCTGAAACTCTGTTGGAGACATGAGAGGAGATGCAGGAAACTCCTCCTGCTTTCAATTTAATCGAATTGGTTCCTAGGACAAACAAGCGAAGCATTAGTGAACTGTTTGGGGAAGATCATAGGAGCATCCAAATTTGCATACTTATGCACTATTCTATCACGTTTTGTAGTATAAATAGTGCGAGAAGTTTGTTCACACTGAAAATTCCAAAAAGAAACCTGGATGATGCACTTAATTAACCAAAAAAAGCGAAGTGTGGAATGTTAGACACTTCATGCACTCAAATGTCACAGCTTTGATCATGTAGCAGAGGCGCTATCAGAAATAACCTGAAGGCTGCTGTCACTTAAATAGCTGATGCACAGATCCAGTATAGTGATACACATGCGTTTTCTTCCTTAACTGTTTACGTTCACATCTGACTATGTTTACGAGAATACTTGCCAAGACGTGACAGTCAGTCACGTGCAACGCTACGTCAATACTAACATTATGGGGTCTCACTTGGGAGCCCAATCACCTTTGGGTGGTAAGAAAACGGGCCAATTAAGATTGGTGAGTGAGATTTGCATGCCAAGCCACTCCCCCAGACATACAGATATATAAGCTGGCCGGCAACTCACTCATTCAGCTTTTTGCTTCAGAGCCAGTGTTGCCAGACGTACGATAATTAATAATTATCATATTTGTTCGATAATTTTGACCTCTACAATGTACGATTCAGTAATGAAAAAAATCCCATAATGTACGATAATTTCAGCATTTTGTGACACTTCAAATGATGGTCTTTGTTATCATAGGGCTTCTGTACTCATTTATCTGGCTGTGGATCCTATGTCTACCGTCATGATTGTGAGGAGAACATGAACGTGATGTTATCGTGTTTATCTTGTAAAGTCTACGGGTGTTACGCATGTCTTCCATCTCATCTTACGTTACGTCTTCTCGGCCAGTCATCGTGGAGAATGACTCTCTCTCACGAGCACAAGTTAACGCTCCTGCCGCGGCACTTAGGTCAGTTGTTTCCAAGCTGAGGTTGATAGTTTAGCAAATAGCACAAAAAAGGGCAGTTTCCCTAAAAGAGCAAAACACGGGTGATGTTGCGTGTTTATCAAGATATGCGGTCGTTTCCTGGCCCTGCCTGACAGCCACGATCGCTGCTTCATGTGCCTGGGCTATCAACATGCTGAGGCAGCTTTCGTTGATGGTCCATGGTCTCACTGTGAAGACATGGCCATCGAGATGTTAAGATCTAGACCTTGAAAAAGGTGGAGTCCCCTCCATTATTCCCTGTTCTCACTGCAGAGAGCCTCTTCGTTTAATAAGCAGGGTGATCTGAGAATTGTAGTGGGAGCTCTCCCGCCTGGCCTGTCCCCATGGGCCTGCCACTCCTCACGCACATCGCGAGCTATTGAGTTTCCCGTTGAGTCCGTGGGTCCTTCTCATGGGGGACCCAGCATCTCATTCGGAGCTCCTGCGGAGGATCCGATGTCGATTGCTGCATCGGAGGGTGGGCTTGAGTCTTCTAGCGATGAGCATGTTCGATGAACCATGGCTCATTCTCGTGTGTTATGCAGCACGTTTGAGCTTCCACAAGAACCAATGAAGTTCATTCTCGTGTTACTCAGCATATTTGAGCTTTAGCAAGAACCAATGAGGTTCATTCTTGAGTTACGCAGCACGTTTGAGCTTCTGCAAGAACCAATGAGGTTCATTCTCATGTGTTACGCAGAACGTTTGAGCTATTGTTTATATTCCCAGATCAATGTTTATATGTGAATAAAAGCTTAAATTCAATCTGTTCATAATAAAAAGCAATTGTGTCTCTTCAAAAAATGTGGACTAAACCGCTCAGTTCAAATGGATTAGTTTTATGATCTCGTCAACCTGGTAGTTGTGTGGTCTGTCGGTGGAGGGACAGAAATCTCTCAGATTTCTTTAAAATGTTTTAAAATGCTTTGTGATGGTGACGCTGAAGTCTTGCAACTATTGTTTTGGTCGTTTATAGCTTTTGACTTCTACCGACTGTATTTACGCTTCAAAATTCATAAAAGTTGTGTTCATTTGTGAAGATCATCACTTATCACAGATTACCCTATTGGGTTTTTGGCGACGGAACCACGGTAATGCCATGCCAGGGTTGGCCTACAAAAATATGTCATCACTGCACCACTCTTATTACCCCCTTTACTCCTGGTATAACCAGTTGAAATGTTATGTTCTGCTCTACATTTATCATCGGTAAAATATTTGTAAAGCTTGGAAATGTTTAATGTGACGTTATCACAGGAGCTTCTGTTACAACAGCTTTAGTTGTATTTCTGGGCCTTTTGCTTTTTCATTTTGTTCTGATCTCGCAATAAAAAAAATAAAAAACACACAACAGACAACAGACAGTGCAGATCTGGTCTTCCAATTTAATTTAATGAAAATCTAATGATTTTTTTCACTGGAATACACTTTGAATCTCTCTCTCTCTTTCAATTGGGTGCTTTAAAACTTTATTTTCACCCTTTGTCTTCACTTCTAATCCCTATTTGCATTCTTTACTGGGGATATTTCTAAAGTAGGGAAACGCAGTAGACCGGACACCAGATGTCTTTCAAATGACAGAAAGCAATTCACATTACATTTATGCATTTGGCATACACTTTTATCCAAAGCAACTTAGCTTTGAATATATACATTTTAACAGTTCGTGCATTCCCTGTAAAATGAATTTTGCAATATTCTATGAAATATAATGGTTTCGGTTGACACAACATCTGATGAAGTGGTGCAGTAATTGAAAAGCATGTAAATGCTTGGTGACCAATGTGCGTTTGAGTGTGTGAAGGCAGCAGTTTACACATTCATATGTTTAGCTAACAAACTTTATATTGTTCCAAATGTTAAAGCCCAAATCTCACAGGAAGTATCTGAATAGTTGGCACAATATTCATCTCCTGAAAAATTATTCCTCACACCCTCGTCCTCACAACAGCATGTGGCAGGTTCACAGAAGTAATGAGCACAAGTGTGTGTGTGTGTGTGTGTGTGTGTGTGTGTGTGTGTGTGTGTGTGTGTGTGTGTGTGTGTGTGTGTGTGTGTGTGTGTGTGTGTGTGTGTGTGTGTGTGTGTGTGTGTGTGTGTGATTGTTTGATGCTCTACTAATGCCGATTTTTATTTGTTTCTTTGCTTAGGCATCTGTCGAGCTAAACTCTGTTAACATTCATTCTGGCCTAGCTTCCAGACAAGAGATTAGTCCAAATTTCTCTCTCAGAATTTCGACATACCAATTAAAACATATAAAAGTCCAGCTGCTTTCTTCCTCTTGCCTCTTAATCTTCTTGTGAGAAAGGACGAAAGAGAGCGAAGGCGAATTGAGTTGTTATAAGTGAGAGGAAAAAAGATGGATTGGAAATCAGATACGCTGAGAGATATTGGCACTGGGCGGGAGAAAGATAGCAGACATTGACAGATCCATATGAGGAAGGCAAAATTGAAGAGAAGAGGGATAGAGATAAGAGGAAATGGGCAGCTTGAAAGTTGACGTCAATTTGCATGGACCGTAAATCATTTTTATTTGATTTCTGGTGACATAAGAGACAGTGACCATTTGTGATGCAATGTGGGCATGTCCTGTGATGCAACAGTTTAAAAAGAATGTAAAATGTGTCAGAAATTGTTGCTGTTTTAAGCGTGTTTGATTCATGCATTGATAGTCATTCATCTTGTATAAGATATAATGCACTGCTGCAATATCTATACCAGTGTATTAGAGCAAGAGGAATGGCTACTAGTGACCTGGTGACCTCCATCGATAAAATCAGTGTGAATGGAGCATAAGTCATTTTGATGAGGTATGATATGGAATATTAACCTAAAATGATTACTTTCTATAGACTCTTTTTCCCAGATTCATTCGATCGATATGCACTAAATCTATGTATCCATTACAAAACCTATTTGAGATCTGTAACACATTGGTTAAGGCATACAATTGTGTGTGTGTAGAGTACTGTGTTGAACTATATCTGAACTCCATCTGTGCTGTAGTGTAAACGCTTATACAACTTGATCTGAAGAGAACAGTCTCCACTTCCAACAAACCATCACCCAACACATGCATGCAAGAGACTGACTGGCAAACATGCACACACATACAGTATACGGTAGAGGAAAACTCAGTGTCACAGACACCACACTTAATCTAATGGATTTGAACTTTGTCTGAACCTCACTGTTAAAATACTAGTGCACCTGAGCCTGTCCTACACACTCACATGCACACACACACACACACACACACACACAAATGCTCCCACACTCCCAGACACGCAATATGTCAACTACAGATCAGGTGCAGTTGTCAAGTTTCCTTTCTTGCTTGAACCTTCCTTGTGTTTGTGTGTTTCTACACAAGAAACTTTTGTAAAAACGTGTACAAAAACACACATAAATTTTTTTGGTAGCACTTTATTTTACAGTCCCCCATGTACTTATTATAGTTACTTTCTTAGTAAGTACATGTAAGTGCATGTACTCTAAAATTACCTGGAACCAATTTTATTTTCTAGTGGCAGATAAATGCTGCTTCAGTGTCATAATATCATGGATCTGAAGAACCTCATGAGTCTGTATTGCAATTGACAAAAAAGAAATGAGCAATTTGTTGTCCAAAAGCAGTGCCATGTTTCTTGTAATGCTGTGTCCTAACCAGAAGGGATGTGATACAGTGTCGGGCATCATCTCTTCCATAATAAATCATTATTCTGACCATGTGGCGTCACACTGAGAAGCCCTGCCCACAGTTAACTCTCATTGGTTTAAAATCCTGCTCCATACAGCTGTATATAAACACAGCATTTTCTCTTTCAGTGGGGAGAGACAAATTGTGTGAAAGTGGAAACTTTTTGTATAGGATACGGTGTAAATTCATATATTTTTAAAGAACATGTTTTGTCATAATTGCAAGGTGGGACTATTAAGGGATTCTACTAATATATATCCATGGCTTTGCTGGGAAATATGAAACAGGAACATACTTAAAGTCCCCCTGTGGTGAAAATCAAGCTTTTAATGTTGTTTATATGTCTATGTGGTGTTTTTAATATGCTTTAAATTCCTGCTGTAGTCAATAATTTTATCCTTTAAAACTCATCTTTGATCACCAAAATTACATATTTAAAATTTGTTTCCTGTGAAACAAAATTATTCATGCCTTGAATGAATGAATGAATGAATGAATGAATGAATGAATGAATGAATGAATGAATGAGGCATTTATATAGCGCTTTCATATGTACTACTGTACACCCAAAGCGCTTTACAATCATATCAGGGGATCTCTCCTCAACCACCACCAGCTTAAATGATTAAAATAGCTTAAATGTAACTCTACACCCTTGCTTCATTTAGCATACATGGTTCTGTGAATATGCAAATTATCCCCGCCTCCCCTCACTCATGCCAGCTCAGAGATTCAATCGGCCAACTTACTGAGGTAAACACTCCACAATGATATCGCTCTTTACGTCGGATACATAACGGTAATTCATACGATTAGCCTTTTACTTGACTATGTTATCAAACAGCTAATAATGTGTTGCTAATGTTACACAAACCATGATCCCGTTCACCATCTCAGAGTCAGACCGCTGCCTCAGTATCCTTAGAAATGCTTTGGAAAAACTCAGAACGTTAGTGGAGAAAGGTGTATACAGTTCATTATAAAATCGTAATATACATCATACACAAAAATATACCGGGATTAACCTGACATCTCTTGAGACTTCACTGCCTCAGAGCGGTCATAGTTAATGATATGCTAAAGCCCGCCGGAACGTTGACGTGATTGGTTACAAGGTAGTTTGTGACGTCAGAAACACCAGCGATTTCAAAACGTATTTTTGAGACTGTCTTTAGATCACTGCAGTTTTAAAGAGAAAATACTCATAAACAACATTAAAAACTTGATCTCACCACGTAACTCTCACCAAATTGCATCCTAGGCAAAAAGTAGTCGATCTCCGAATGCAACGTAACATGAGGAGAGTAAAGATCTTTCCATCTTTACTCTCCTCATGTTAAGTTGCATTCGAAGATCGACTACTTTTGACTGACAAAATTCCAGCCACCGGAAACACTAACTGATAAAGTGAGTCGTACAAAACCTTTATTTTTAGTGAACTTTGTGTACACAAACAATATAGTCAATGCTCAAGTTCATGTGAAGAGCCCCTGGTGATACTTCAAGCAAAGTTTCATGTTGTGTCGAGCCTCCTTAGTGTTTTAAAAATAGCGATTTTGATGCTATCATAGAAGTGCTCCTAGCACTCCCATTCACAAGGCATTTTGACCGAAAACGAAAATACGGTCAAACTTAAAAGTGGCGTTTCCATTCTAATTATGCTTTTACACGAATGTTTGACTTGGGTAGATTAACAAAAATAGCCTAGGTTGCAATTTGGCGAGAGTTACCCTTTAAGGGCTGTTCCTATCCCTTTAACTGACTTTAAAGGGATAGTTAACCCAAAAATGAAAATTACCCCATGATTTACTCACCCTCAAGCCATCTTACGTGTATATGACATTCTTCTTTCAGACGAATACAATCGGAGTTATATAAAAAAACGTCCTGGCTCTTCCAAGCTTTATAATGGCAGTGAATGGCCGTTTCTGTTCTGAAGTCCATCAAAGTGCATCCATTCATGATAAAAGTGCTCCACAGGCTCTGGGGGGTTAATAAAGTCCTTCTGAAGCGAAGTGATTCGTTCGTGTAAGAAAAATATCCATATTTAAAACTTTAGCGACTAAAATAACTAGCTTCCAGCAGACAGCCATACGCATCGATTTACGGCGAAAGAGTAACACTAGAACTTTGATGTATAACGCAATGATGAACGCGGAAGGGCAGAGGATAGAGCAAAACAAAACACTAGTCACGTATTTGAAGTCTAAAACGAGAATTTTTAAAAAGAAATGTCGGAGGAGCTTGAGTTTGTTGCCCAGCCCTGTTTGATTGAACCATGAGAGGTGTCAAAGCTTACGCTACTCCTACATCCTACGTCATACATTGTCTAGTGTTACTCTTTTGGTGTAAGTCGACTTGCATAGGCCGTCTGCCGGAAGCTAGTTATTTTAGTCGCTAAAGTTTTAAATATGGATATTTTTCTAACACAAACGCATCACTTCACTTCAGAAGGCCTGTATTTAACCCTCTGGGGCCGTGTGGAGCACTTTTATCATGGATAGATGCACTTTTATGGACTTCAAAACAGAAACGGCCATTCACTGCCATTATAAAGCTTGGAAGAGCCAGGACATTTTTTTATATAACTCTCCGATTGTATTCGTCTGAAAGAAGAATGTCATATAAATGGTAATATGTGAACCATTTGTAGCTTTTGAATCTACCATTTGTGGTCAGTAAGATTTAGTTTTTTTTAAAGTAATTTTATTTATCATGGTTCCCACAAAATATTAAGCAGCACAACTGTTTTTAACAGTGAAAAGTTTCTTGAGCATCATATTAGAATGATTTCTGAAGAATCATGTGATACTGAAGACTGGAGTAATGATGCTGAAAATTCAGCTTTGATCACAGGAATACAGAAAACAGTTATTAGGGCCCAAGGACCAATGGTGTGAGGACCCTATTGGAATTGCTCTGTTTATTTCCAATTGTATTGACATTTCACAATATTACTGTTTTTACTGTATTTTCAAATAAATGCAGACTTGGTGACATAAGGACACCTTTCAAAAACATTTAAAAAATCTTACCGACCCCAAACTTTCGAAAGGTAGTGTAGTTACCTGACTAGGCGCCTTTCCTGGTTTGCTGGTTTACGGTCAAGTCAGTGAAGATAGAGCTATAAAAAAATAAAAATTTCCCACTTGTAATTTGGAGTTCAGTAAAGATTTAGAAACTACTAACCATAGCAATCCTAACATGATGTGAACGCAGCAAAAAATTATTGACTTTGCTCTAATGCCACAACATGAGGCCTTGCATTTGAACCCCTTCTCTCTGTGTGTATCCTGTAGGTAATGCGTTTGTAGTGAGTCTGGCTTTCGCCGACCTTCTGGTGGTTTGCTATCCCTACCCTCTGGTCTTGCACGCCATGCTGCACGCAGGCTGGTTGCCGGGGGAGATGGAGTGTAAGGTCAGCGGTTTCCTGATGGGAGCGAGCGTCATCGGCTCCATCTTCAACATCACTGCCATCGCCATCAACCGCTACTGTTTCATCTGTCAGGCAAACACCTACGAGAAAATCTACGGCCGTGCCGGAACCCTGGCGCTACTGGTGTTAGTCTGGGTACTCACCGCCCTTGCCATTCTTCCAAACCTGGCGCTGGGGTCGTTGACGTACGACCCCCGTGTTTATTCATGCACCTTTAGTCAGACGACAAGCGCGGGATACACCATCGCTGTGGTGACCGTGCATTTCCTGCTTCCTATCGCAGTAGTTACGTTCTGTTATCTGAGGATTTGGGTGCTGGTGCTCCGTGTGAGGAGGCGGGTCACAACCGACGTCAGGCCACGCCTCCGTCCGAATGAATTGCGCCACTTCTTGACCATGTTCGTCGTCTTCGTGCTGTTTGCCGTCTGCTGGGCGCCGCTGAATTTGATCGGCCTAGCTGTAGCGGTGGACCCGCCCAATGTTGCGCCCTTGATCCCTGATTGGCTGTTTGTGGTCAGTTATTTCATGGCGTACTTTAACTCCTGCCTGAACGCCGTAGTGTATGGGCTGCTCAATCAGAACTTCCGCAGAGAATACCGCAGAATACTTCTGTCGCTTTGTAAGCCACGCCTCTTCCTGCAGGAGACATCAAAGGGCGGGACTGAGCGCAGCAACAAACATTCGCCTGGCAACAACAACAACGACGATCAGCCCAAAGCGAACACAGTATAATTCACCCACAATCCAGCTGTTCACAAATAGATATCAAAGAGAGAATGCTGCAAAAATGTTTTAAATGGCACCCACAAATGTTTTAAAAATAACGTTTGTATGTCTCACTTTAGATACCACCGTCTGCAAAAAAAAAACTATTGTTGAATAACCATAAAATTCAGATAATCCTCGTTATTACAAGAATTAATTGCATCTCACATGTATTACAATCACATTTAATTAATGCATGCTAATGATTGAGAACAGTGCAATAAGTCATTACCAGACAAAAGGTGCAAGCAAGCTCGACAATGACAAAGACTGCATAATATTTTCGTGTTCTCCAAACATGCGCCCCTTGAAAAGAACTTATTTTTCTCTCTGATAGTAGGAGGCTGATTTCTACAATCGTCCATAAACACTCGCCAAACAGAGGACTCGCACAGTTTCACAAGTGCTTCCCTAATGATATAACAGCGTTAAAGAAACGCTCCCCAAATGCTCGCACATTTGTGACCGCTCAGCTCCTTGGCGTACGTTTTCCCAGTGCTCCAATAGCGTTAGCACTTGTGGCACTGTAAGTACACTAGAGCCTCCCTCTTGTGCTAGGCAACCAATTAATTTGAAACTCTATGGAGAGAGTGTAAAACTAGGGCTCCCTTAGGTTTGCAGCAAAGGTTATCCAAACGTTCCCCTAAAACACTGCAGCAACATTCTTGTAAAACTCCCCTATTGCTATGCAAACTCAACACGAGCAACTCCCACTGTTGAAATCTTCCTGCAGCCATATGGGAATATGCCAAAATGCTGCAAGGACATGTTCTTATATTTACACATTTACACACTTCAAAGTGCCAGTTTCTTGTCTCAGTCAAACCACAATACTAAAGATGGACCGAGATACCAGATATAGAAGTAGCTTTGATATATGATCAATTCATACTGATTTAATCATTGATAGGTCAAGAAAGTCGAAACTGCATTCATCTTCACTTAAGCTATAGATACTTTTATGTAGTCTGAGGAAACTTTCCATCTCAATCATATCAGTTACTAAAAATTACGGGGGTTTTGTTATTTATTTTTTCATGAGAAACATAACTATATCAGTGGCATTGAGTGAGGGGGAGGAGGGGCTGGCTGTCCCTTATGCACTATACAAAGCATCTGATATTTTTAAAGATTCACTCATGTTTCACTTCACAAATAATGCAGGATTTATGACTTTGCTTACACAGTACTTGTATTCCATCTGTCCATAATGAAAAGCTGTGGACACTAGCTATGGTACAAAAAGGTTCACAAATAATTTAATACATTTCACAGATAATTACATAGAAACTTAAAGGTGCAGTAAGCGATGTCTGGTAAACGCTGTTGATATTTGAAATCACCAAAACTAACATGCCCTTACCCAAAAAGATCACGCTGCTATCTTGATGCCTCCACCCCCCACATTCACGTACAGTGTATACGCCAGGCAACACACGTCACGACTAGGGTTGGGTATCGTTTGAATGTTAACGATTCTGAATCTCTTAATTGATTCCGATTCATTTCGATTACTAATTTCAATTGCAGTTAGGTAAAAAAAGAAACACAAAAAAAAACTTATATAGCCTATATCATTTAGATTTATTCAAAGTCTTATTGCAGAACGTTTCATTGTAGCTGAATACCATGAAAAAAAAAATCAACAGGCTAAAGAAGACTTACACAAGACATTTTTGCCTATGGTTTAAAAATACAATAGCAAAAACAACTAGCGTAAGTAATATAAATTTCAAGCACAATTAAAGGAGCCGTATGTAAGATTGTGGCCAAAACTGGTACTGCAATCACTTTCAAATTACTGTAGAGCGGTGTATCCCCTCCCCCTCCCCCTGACTCAAGGTTGCCAGTTAGGCTGCAGGATCCAGCAGGAACGTAGGCTGCTACAAGGAGCTTTCAACTAGAGCAGAGCTGGCAACCCGGATGCCGAAACACTACTGACTTCGTGATTGGTAGATAGGTGGAGGGTGGAGCATCAGGCCAAAACACAACATGACAACATCAACATCAGTTGAGGGCTGCAACTTCACTTTTTAAATGACAATATCCTGGCCGTACTACTGTTGTCAGTGATATAAGTATTTGAAATGAACATGATTTCTTAATGTCTAATGACATATCAGGGCCATTTTATGATTAATTGAAATACAATTCTTACATACAGCTCCTTTAAAGACAAACACAATTAAACAAATTAACAATCACACAAATAAATACAACTGAATAAAGATATATGATTGAAACAAGATTTTCAGGTATTCAGGTACAGAAACTGTAATAAAATATGGATGCGCAGCACAGAAAACAGCGTGTGAGTGTTCTTATGCTTGAATGGTTTAAAATTACATTAAAATCACTTTTTCTGTGAGCGCCTTCCATCCAAAAAACAAAACAAAAAACAGTTTTCATGAACAGCTTCCTACATACAGTAACACGATAGCCCAAGTAACTAATATTTTACAAATGTGACAAGATTAAGGGGTTATAGTGATGGTATAGTGAAAAATGGGAACCTAAATAAAAAACATATATTGGGAGTATGTTATCTCACTTTTCGGACACACTTTTTAAGCGGTGGAGGAGTACGTTCCAGGCTAATAATAATAATAATGCAAGTGTATAAGCAAAGATGACACAAGTATATTATTCAAGCAGAAGACAGCATATCTTAGTTCTGTGAAGCACAGCAAGACCAACATTACTCACGGATAGAGAAGAAATAAAGCAAGCTCGGCGTCTGGTTTTCAGACCTTTCCAGTTCCCGCTCCTTGTCTCTCCATGCTGAAAAGCTTCTCTGATATTAACACAGGTCCTACCTCTTAACTGATCGTAACCATTCTTTTTAAAGTTATATTCCCCTGGCCTTAGGCCGTGTGTCCACCAAAGCGTTTTTTCAGGCGGCTGGCGTATTTTTCCATTTGTTTTCAATGGGAGCGCCTCGTTTTTTAAACGCCATGAGCGTAACGAGGCGCTGAGCGTTCAGCGTTTTTTACAGGTCGCCGAGAGTTGAAGAATGTTCAACTTTAGGTAAAACGCAGCGCTCATCACTGTCACTTTTTACCCAACCGTCCAATCACAGTGGAGGAGGGGCGGGACTAATACCACACCGACCAACCGCATAATAGAGTAGAAACCGCGTAAAGCATAATAATGGAACAAAATCATTTAAAACAAGAGCCAGAGAAAATACATTACATTGTATCGACATTTTAATATGGAATCAACACAGAAACAAAATATGTGTGAAATGAGATACTAGTAACACTTTCGCGGATATTCCATATCATAACAAGCAAAGTGTCTCAACTGAAAAAAAATGCTGTCTAAAAACGCTTTGGTGGACACATGGCCTTATCCTCTTTTGCCATTTCTCTCTTTCTATAGTCGTTCTGCTAATGTTGATTTTGTGCGCTGTGCTCTCTCTCCTCCCCCATCATGAGTGGATACACCCCTTAATGCTGATTGGTTACAAGTGTGTTGCAGTGAATCGATCTGATCCACTTTTCAACTGCATTTTTCAGAAATCGCTTACTGCACGTTTAAATGTGATTTTTCTTGAGTAGAAAGACTGAAATAGTATTATCTTGTCAAATGTACTCAAATACTCTTTATTTTATTTAGAACTTCGAAAAATAATTAGCGTTTCACTCAAAACACGCGTTCATGTTCCACTGCATTGCTTCTAATTTGCTTTTCTATGTAAACATGCATTTGACGGATGCATTTGACGCTACCTTTTCAGCGTCTTGCGAGTGCGTGCAGCATTTTTAAATCGGCGTGAACGGATTTCAACTTTTAAAACAGCGTCTCGACATGATGCGCTCTTTTCTACTACACTGCGATGTTTCGCGAATTTAATAACAAAAAGAAGTGTTCTGTGTAAATGGCCCCTTGCACGTTTATTCAGCTAACCGCAGTTTTAAAGCCCACCGACATTTGAAGAGTAGGCCTACCTGTTCCGACCAGTACGTAGAACTGTCAATCGGCAGGTTTCAACAAACCGTCATTGATACAAAGAGCACAATACGGTAATAATAAAACTATTCAGCGAAATTGAGAACTTCTGTCCTTGGAGAACTTTTTCTAGAGATTAGCATTACTAATGCCTTACTAATTTGCCCCAATTTATTCCAGACATTCATGCAAAGAAATTATTTTAAATGTTGTTTTTGTCTGTTTGTGTGTTCGTCTTTAGAAATGAATCTCCACAACCTGTGCCACCATCTTTTTAGCTTTTTTTTTAATATATATATTATTCTGAAAAGGATGTTGCTAAGAAACGTTTAAATTTCTATGAAGTTTCCAGAGATAGGAACTTTAATAATAGACTTTAAACAGTGTGTGTGTGTATGTGTGTGTATTGTTTGTGCATGTGAACTTGTGTATTAAGCCTCAAAATTTTTAAAACTAGAATCTGCCAAAAAAATTAGGGGTGAATTCACTGAAAAAAAGAAGAAAAAAAAAACATTTCAGTGCTATAAGCACCCAAAATACAGTTGAACCACACATAGCACTCAAAACCAACTGACATGATCCAGAATTGCATTTAGAAAATTCCATACAGCACTAATTTTGTGGCTGTGTTCGCACCATTACCTGATCCTTCAGTGTCCCAGGTGCTAAAACAAATAAACATCGCT
Source organism: Leuciscus leuciscus (assembly GCF_965113295.1). Classification (NCBI taxonomy): domain Eukaryota; kingdom Metazoa; phylum Chordata; class Actinopteri; order Cypriniformes; family Leuciscidae; genus Leuciscus; species Leuciscus leuciscus. The sequence continues at coordinate 31,991,440 of NC_138733.1, forward strand.
ATCACTCATAGTGAATTCCCTCCCGAGTCATAGACATGGACTCACTTTTATTCACAGTAAGCAGTGGATCAAGTTCAGGGTCAAATTTAAGCCTCAAATGTTAAATACTAAGAACCATAATGGTTTTTGGCTCCTTTACCAAAGGAGCTTCAACTCTGATTGCAGTGAGTAATAATGCTTTATGAAAGACATCAATGCACTTATTGAAATCTTAAGTATATTACAGTCTTTAAATATTGTATGACTTGCAATTTGATGTAATTTTATAATCTGTTGAACCATTAGCACTGTGGCTTCCTTAATGTTATTATTTCACATTGTTAAAAATAATTTTTATTTAGCATCACAGTAAAATTGGAAATGTGTTAATGAAACCCAAACACCATATGCTCCTAGTGCTCAGGGTGTTAAAAAAAAAAAAAAAAAAAAAACTCTTACCAAGAATTCAAGTTTACCTGAATATTTCAAGTTCTTAGTAACAATCATCTATTTTACCTGTGAGTTCATATCAGACCACGTGAGGTGGGTGACATCTTTACCTGGAGTATTACAAACACAATAGGCTGCACCCTGAGGGCGATTCAAAAGCACAATAAAGATATCGAGAGAAAGAGAGTGGCATACTTGTTCTGTTTACAGTTCCAGTGTTATCTTAGTAATGGAGTTTGTCGCAGTACAGTGAATGACTCCATGTGTCTCTATGCATTTAAAACACGTCACGCCATCAGTCACCATATCTTAGTATTCCAACAGAGTGCCCGAGCGCTCGCATAACGTACTGTTTCTATGGGTATTCCTATTTTATATCAGTTTCTCTCATGGGTGACCTGATCTTAGTATTTACAATGAGAGTAGAATAATCTTAGTAATTTCAATGAGTATTGTGGCGAGATCACATGCTCATTTCTTTTTGATGACTATGATGAATAATCTCTGTATTTATGACAAATGCTTGTTCAGTAATCTATTTGTCTTGGTAAATGATGAGTGCTGGCATCTTTGTATCTGCATATTTTGTCCTGGAATTGATGAGTACTCCTACTTTAAAATTGAAGAAAAGCTTTTATCCAGTGACATTCCCATTGGTGGAATAAATATGATGTGCTTCGCTGAGAATGAACGAAATATAGGCTATTTATTATTGTATGTATTTGTTATTTTCATGAATTCTTTTTTAAAATAAGTTTGTTGTTATTTCTACCTTCTGTGCTTTGATACCATTTTCCAGTCTGTGAGTTTCAATTTTGATCTTTGAATCTACAGTAAACACTGTAATTGTACTGTATTTGGCCAGTTTATTATGATTTTTTTAAATGGTACAAAGATGGTACAAGTTTCCACAACAAGTACTAAACTGTCTTCTTAACTGAGTTTACTTAAATGGTTTATGCCAAATGATTATCTTTGCTCATTTATTTGCAATTTTATTCAATTGTGTATCCCCAGAAAAGAACAAAACACTGTGCGGATTGTGTTACCTCAAGTTAAGGATCTAAATTAAGTTGATAAACGAATAAACCCTTGAAGTAATCTCAACCAACAGGTGCGTCTTATCAGTGTGTCTTAGTCAGGTAAGCTCTCTCATCTTAGTAATGCTGCTGTCGTGTTGAACATGAACTGATGTACTACGTTTGTAAAACTTAACTTAGTAAATCAAAGCATTAATCGGGTGAAACTGTTACAGCCCCAAACACTTGTGATATTTCATACTGCAAAATGAATGTGCATGAACATGATTGTTTTATTTGAATTTTTTGAATGTGTGCGTTTAAGGAACGAGATAGCATTATCTTCAGGACAAACGACGGCATGAGTGATAAATTGCTAAGAAGAGGAATGGACTGATGGGAGACAGGGCCAAGAGGCTCTAAAATTAATGTATTACTGTGACATGGTCTTAAAATGTTCTCAAAAGACTGCTGGTGTAAGATTTTGCATGTTAATAAAACTTTTATTTTTAAGAAGTGTCCGGTTTTTGCTTTGCTCTGGCTCTTTGCTCTACATGTGGCGAAGGAGTAAAAACACCCCTATCTTCCTCTTTCTCCCTAAACACCTCTATCCTCCAGTTGTTCGCTTTTCCTCTGAATTCTTAAACAAAGGGCTTTTAAATTGTCTTTTCTTTCTCCCCTCCAAACCCCTTTTCTTGTCAAACGTATTTCTCCATCATCACTCAATCTCTCTTGAGTGTCACTCCTTCTTACAATCATGCCCTCCCCTTATCACTTCTCCCTCTACACATCACTCTTTCACCTTTTTCTTTGTCTCCTCACATCTATCTCTCATTTTTTTTTCCCAGATCCTGTTTCTTTAAAGGGATCATGACATGAGAAATCAAATTCACCTTGATCTTTTGACACACAAGAGGTCTTTGTAGGCTACCAATAATACATCCTGCATGTTTCCTAGCTTAAAACGTCCTCATCATTATAAACAAAGCATTTATTTAATCAAGCTAGAAAAACAGCTTATTTTGATACTGGGTAACACGGGATATTGATGTCACACGGGCAAATGCATTTGCATATGCTTGCCTCCAGAGCACAGTAGATGGCATTTTTGCACCTTAATGCTAGTTGCCACCTGTCATAAAACACAAGCAATGAAAAACATAAGATGATGTGTCCCAGTTAAAAGCTGGATAATTTTTCTCCACGCCTTTGTAAAGAAGTTTTTATGAATACCCAGTGTGACATAATTAACAGCTCATTAGCAAGTGGAGTTGTTCCAAGTAGTTTTGAACATGCAATTCAACATCCTTTGATATTCCAGCAATATACAACGATTACAGACCAATCTCCAAACTGCCTTTTTTTTTCAAGATTTTGTAGAGAAGTTTATTCGCAGCTTTACTGATTCTGCGTTATTGAAGGTCACCAATGATATTTTACTCTTCGTTGATTTAAAGGAGACATATCATGCTTTTAAATTGTTCCTTTTTACATATAAATCATACATTTGTAGTCTATATAAAGCGGAACTGCAATGCTTGGGTCTGAATTCCTCATTATTATAGCTCCACAGGCCCCTTTTTTACCCCTTTTCTAATGTGCTTCTGAAAGCAACTCGTTTTGGTGCGGTCTCTTTAAATAATATTGAGACACTTCATACCCCGCCCCCTCTCCAGGTTGTAGCGGTGACACTCGGGCTGAGTCCCAATTCGCCTACTTATACTACGACCTAAAAGTATGTACTTTTTTTGTGATGAAAAAGTACATACTTTTGAGTGTGTAGCAAAAGAGTATGCACGTTCTGGGACATACTTCGATGACGTCATGCAACATAAACGAGAACGTGGTTGCCTAGTTACGCACACCGCGACTGTTAACAAAACATTTTACATTTCATTCATTCTTATATATCCAATATAATTTAATTAACTATTCCCATCTTTTTTTCCACAATACATTTACAATGTGTTTCACCAAATGTAGGAGTAAAGCAGGGCGTCGTCGTAGATCAACCAAACGCGGGTCGTTTGTGAGGCGGCTGGTTCTGACGTTCATGTGCAAATGTGTGTAACGAAAGCTACTTATTTTCTGAGTTAAAATATTTAAAGTTTATAGTGTAACTATTGTTTAACGTATTTTATACTTAATCTTATACTTATGTATAATACTTAAAAATACCCCGATGAAAATGAACCATGCTTTTACTATAGTAAAAGTGTAGTAACCCTGTTTCTTTGGTTGGACTGATAAAGTTAACATTTGTACAGCCACAGTATTACTACAAATAAGTCAGACAGAAACATCAAAAGAAATACATAAAAAAGACACTTGCATGACACTGTACTAGAGCCTTTTTATTTATTGTTTTGTAGCCTGCAATGAGCCGCTCAGTATCTTCATCGGACCCTACAAGATAAACACGGTGCTTTATTGGCACAACATAAACCCATTCATATTACGAGACAATAAAATATAACTTTAATTAGGGTTAAACATTTGAATTCTTACACTTAAAAACTGAGGGCGCATCTCCGCTGCTGCATCCGACTACCTATGACTACCTTTACATCACCACCATCACCGCAAAGCTCCTCCCTCCCGCACGCAATGGGTTGTGGGCAATATTAGCCGTTAGAGTATGCATTGATCTGCACTTCGAATTCTAACCGGAAATAGTAGACCATCCGGGTATCTTTGGAATACTCATTTCAACATACTACGATTTGGGACGTACTAATTCTAGTTTCGCATACTATTTAGGACGGATAGTATGCGAATTGGGACTCAGCAACGGTTCAACTCCACCCCGTTCGGCCATTTTTGTAGTCTGGTAGCAGAGATAGGATTATCTAGCGCACAGAATCTTTTATACACACGTTATTAACAAAATGTCAACAACGGAAGACTTGTCCAGCCAGCCTTACATGTTCGAGCCAGAGCCGGAGCGAGATGAAAATGAAGACGACGAACCTGCAGAACAACGTCTTCATATGGATGTATCGCAATGGTGTGTACTGTATTTACACATGAAACTTTGGTCTTCCGACCTTTTACCACCGTGTCGATTTATTTTGATTAATATGTCCGAGGGAGAGAGAGCAAGACAGCGTCTAGTTTGGAGACGGTGATGTCTTGTTTACACTTTCGCCTGGCTCTGAAGAGAGAGAGTGAGCGCGCGCGCGACCGTGTCTCTCTCTCTGCTCGTTCTTTCAGTTAAACATGCTCCTGTCACAAGCGCGGCAGTTCATCTAAATTAGACGGTGTAATGAAGCGTGTGGGTTACTACATCCAACAACCGAACATTTTAACTTACCCTCTCGTAACTTCTGCATCCTTTAGCTTGGACTACAAAATTGTAGCGAGAAATAACAATGGCGGATTGCTCGAAGTAGTGATGTGACATTTGAACCGAGGCGTCGGAGCGTGTGTCGAGAAAAAATGGGCGTGCCAGATGAAGCCGCGATTCGAGGCTTGTGTTGTTAACGTGAAAATCACGTGACTGATGACAAACGAGGCCTCGGTTTGTGTGGATACGTCATCGGTTCGGTCTGAGTGTCGCTTCTGGATAAAAGGCGGTTCGAAACTCGCGCCACCTTGTGGGTGTTGTCAGCAGTAGTAGAAGCAGTTGTAGTAGTGTTAAAGAGTCAGAGAGTTAAATAACTATCATTGTCATTGTCCTTATTGTGTCATATATATGTAAGGGCTGTATATTATTACATTATCAGGTTAGAATAGTTATAGTATATTGTTATTATTAATTATAGTAGGCTTAGCTATATTATTGTCTTGTTATATTAATTAGATAAGATTATTTGGATTGCTCTGGATTTTTTTATTTGGATTGTCCTTTTGGATTTGTTTGCTTTTTGTGACTCTTCCTTTTTCCTGGTAATGGAGACAGCAAGAAAGAGGGAATCCTCCCCTGCCTGGGCTCAACAGAAGCATCAGTATCCTCATTTACCAGCTGGCACTGGAATTTTTTAAATAAGTGTGTTACCCCAACACACTTGAAATAATTCTGTTTCTCAATAAAAATCGATTGTAATCCTTCCTTCCAGACTATTCTGTTGCAGTTTACTTTATATACTGATTGGCTTCATCACTGTCTCCTCTCCACCAGTAAGCTGGTGTGTGGTGGGCGTTCTGGCGCAATATGGCTGCCGTCGCATCATCCAAGTGGATGCTGCACATTGGTGGTGGTTGAGGAGATTCCCCCATCTATGTAAAGCGCTTTGAGGTCTCAGAAAAAGCGCTATATAAATGTAACGAATTATTATTATTACACTCCCTCCAACATAAGCACTGCACTCAACACAGTGTCACTGTTGTTGTTCATACTGTCACTATCCAAACAATTAATGAATATTTAATTAACTGTGTGTGTGACTCTGCACAAGTAAATTCAGACAGAGAAAGATACATATTTTATATTATACACAGTAATGGACAAATGTCTGCTCATGTCTTTTTATTATTGCAAATGAAAGGTTACATACATCAACAGCGAGTACAAAATAAATAAATAAATACATATTATTTATACAAATATTTTTCTAATATATATATATTTTTCTAAAAAAATATATATTTTGTATAAAATTGGGGGGGCGGGGGGGCACTGGTTCAGAATGAATTAATTTGTCTGCTATTTCTTTGCACAGTAGCTAGGTGTCACTAGTGAGTAATGCTGAATGAAGCTTCGAGTAATGAACCTTTGGCTGAAGCAATGGGCTGCGAGGTATCAGTGGTTCAGGAAGCCTCATTTTGCCATCACTAGCTCGAAGTGTTGGGCCGGAAGTCAATGTCCTTATTTGGCAGTTCCGCTGCAAATACTGTGACGTGATAGTTCAAAAAACGTCATAGATAACAGAAAAATCTGAACCGGTTGAAAAATATGACCAAAACAGAATATAAAGATATCAACGAAGCACCTGAAGAGAATAATTTCATCTTTTCTGCACTTCTAAACACTCCAAATATACAACAAAATGCATTTAAGGGCTAAAAAAGTGCATTTAGCATGATATGTCCCCTTTAAGTTCACCTGCCGTCTTAGTTTTATCCGATCTCAGTTCTGTGTTCAACACATTGACCATATATATTCTCCTCAATCATCTAGATTCTTGAATGTATGGTTGGCATCCAGGGGACGGCCCTTCAGTGGTTTCCTCTTGTCTAAAGGAAAGGACATTCCCTGTGAATTTCGGCAACTTTTCGTCTACTTCGGCTCAATTACAGTGTGGTATCCCTCAAGGGTCAATCTTAGGACCCTTGTTATTTTCGGTGTACATGCTTCCCCTCAGCTTTTATTTTTTCAGAAATACAGCATATCTTATCATTGTTACGCTAATGATTCACAATTTTATTTCCCAGTGAGTGTAGTCAAGAATCGTTAATCTGAGAATGCCCTAAACTGCTTCACTGACTGGCAAACAATTTCTTACAATTAAATGAGGACAAAACCGAAGTTCTGAATTTAGGTTCCTCTACGTCCTATTTACCTGGCCTGGTTGCCCAGTTAGGTCATTTGTTGTTGAAGGTACAAGATCCCTTGGAGGGATTTCTGACTCATCATTACTTTTCAATAAGCGGATCAGTGCTGTTGTCAAGGGTAGCTTTTACCATCTGAGATCTATCACTAAAATAAACCATTTTCTTTCCCATAAAGACCTGATTGAGTCAACTTGAGACTTGACTGATCCACTCACTTATTTGATCAAGTTTAGACTATTGTAACTCATTGTATATTGGTCTGCCCCACACTGCGTTATCCAGCTTGTTCAAAACACCAGGCTATTAACGGGGTCAAGAAATAGGGAAATATTCCCGGTCTTAACATCTCTACACTGGCTCGCTGTGAAATTCAGGGTCGATTTTAAAATTCAGATTTTGTCTACAATGGACTATTTGGTCTTGCGCCCCAATATATCAAATACCTACTACATCCGTACTCTCCAACCAGAGTGCTCAGGTCTTCTGATCAAACTCTATTGAAGGTGATCTATTTTATGTTAAAATTAAGTTTGCTTGCTCTTTAAAGCACTTTGGGTCAACTTTTGTTGTTTTTAAATGTGCTTTATAAATAAAGGTTGACTTGACTTGACTTGACAAGCAGACACAGCGCGCAGCTGCTACTGCCGTGTAAAAGCATGTTATCGGATATGACAGACGAGACACTACCCGCACTGCAAGAAAGTTAGCTCGCTGGTGTGGAAGTTTTATGGATTCCGCAAACTTGTTAACCAGCCCAGTCCGCAGGACCTGCCGATCAACAGAGAGTGCAAAAAAAAGGAGCAATACAACCAACCTGTTCACCCACCTCTGTCTCTGTTATTACTTAAGAGTAAGTTGCAATTATTTAGCTAGTCCTGAAACGGGAAATGTTACTTTAACCTGCTGATCCCTTTCTGTGTTTTATCATATTTTCAACCCTTGGGGTAAGCAGTATATATGGGGGTCACACTGTCACTTTTGATTTTAGTATTTGTGTTTGTGTGTTTATGACCCCCAATCTGTTGTGTAATGAGGAAAGTGGGTCCCACTTTATATTAAGTGGCTTTAAGTACTATGTACTTACATTGAAAAATAAGTTCAGGTGCCATTTTTGGGGTGCCTCTTTCTTTCACACTTTCTCCCAGAAAGACAGGATGGCAACTGCCCCAGGAAGAAAGGACGAATAGCTTATTATAACAATCAAAGGATAAGGGTATATAAAATTTTACTTCCTGGCCATTTAGTTTTGACCCCTGACTATTTTCTAAAGACACAGGTAAACATCTAATTCTGTTGATCTTACAGCCCTGGTCAGTGTAGAGGTGTCAAAATGATTACATTTTGGGGTCTCCCAGACAATACAGGATGGGAGACAGTTGTATGTGATGGTTTACGTTCGTTCACGTTTATGATCACTCAATAATACAACTTTAGAAGTGACTATCCTGCCTTTTAATTGTTTGATGCTTCCAGAAACAAATTGCAAACCAAATACACAACAACACACAGTCAGGATGGGGAGTGGAGCCACTGCATGCATCTCATGTTGATAAGCTTCAACCCTATCAAGTCAGGAATCTTGGTGTGACACTAGAGTCAGACCTTAGTTTCAGTAGTCATGTCAAAGCAATAACTAAATCAGCATACTATCATCTGAAAAATATTGCAAGAATTAGATGCTTTGTTTCCAGACAAGACTTAGAGAAACTTGTGCATGCTTTCATCACCAGCAGGGTGGATTATTGTAATGGACTCCTCACTGGCCTTCCCAAAAAGACCATAAGACAGTTGCAGCTCATACAGAACGCTGCCGCTAGGATTCTGAGCAGAACCAGAAAATATGAACATATCACACCAGTCCTCAGGTCTTTACACTGGCTCCCAGTTAGATTTAGGATTGATTTCAAAGTATTATTACTGGTATATAAATCATTCAATGGCCTAGGACCTCAATACATTGCAGATATGCTCACTGAATATAAACCCAACAGATCACTCAGATCATTAGGATCATATCAGCTAGAAATACCAAGGGTTCACTCTAAACATGGCGAGTCCGCTTTTAGCTACTATGCTGGAACCAGCTTCCAGAAGAGATCAGATGTGCTCCTACAGTGGTCACATTCAAATCCAGACTCAAAACACTTCTGTTTAGCTATGCATTTACTGAATGAGCACTGTGCTGCTGTTCGTCCGACTGTACTGTATTGTATTTCATTTTATTTTTCTAAACTGTTTTAATTATTCTTATTTCTTTTTATTATTTTAATTTCTTCTATGTAAAGCACTTTGAATTGCCATTGTGTATGAAATGTGCTATATAAATAAACTTGCCTTGCCTTGCCTATCTTTAAAATACTTATGTTTAATAAAATGTCATCTACTATTGTTTTATTTCCTATGTTTTATTTATCAGCAATGCTTCTTATTCCTCTAAACTCATTTGTATCATTTCATTTTCACATAGACATTATGGCCGGATATATTCTGAAAACAATTCACTCTGACATATTTCTTCTGCTCAGAAAAATTCAAAGATCTGTGGACTTTAACTGGAGACAAAAAGACTCATTTCAACTATGGTAAGTTCTCATACGTTTCAACTCATGTTTAAAAGTTTGAACACTAACTTTAAAATACTTATGCTTGATAAAATGTCATCTTATTTCATATATCTACTATTTTATCTGCATTATTTATCAGCAATGCTTTTTATTTCTTTAAACTCATTTGTACCGTTTCATTCTCACACAGACATAATGGACGTTGCTGTGCAATCTGAAAACCTGACCTCTGACCCTCTGGCATGTCTCTTCTGATCATAAGTTCAATGACCTGGGGTCGTTACCCAGCAATAATAAAAAGACAACCAGAAAAACATTCACTTTCCTTATCACACAACAGATTGGGGTCATAAACACACAAACACAAACAATCCGGAAACGGAAGGTCAAAAGGTTATAAATACACACCTGGTGATCATAAACCAAGTCATAAATCAAGTCATAAAAGGTCATCAAAATCAAAAGTGACAGTGTGACCCCCAGATATACTACTTTTTTAGATAATTGTTTTTATGGATTATCGTATGTTTACTTCAAATATCTTTAGAGAGCAGCATATTTATATATATATTTAGTACCAAAAATAGGGAGATGTAAGCATTATGGAACGCTAAAGTGTTGCTCGGGAGGCACGCATATGCAAATACATTTTTGGAGCTTGATTAAATAAATGCTTTGTTTATAATGAGGAGAATGTTTTAAGCAATGCAACTTGCAGATTGCCAAGGTACAAAGACCTCTTGTCAAGAGATCCTTAAAAGATCAAGGCAAATTTGATTTCTAATTTCATGACCTCTTTAAACAAACCTCTAATTCTACATTAAATATCGATGCGTAACTCATTCCAGACCATTTGTGCTACAGACATGAAAGATACCGAAAGTTATTTGGTTTGTTGAGGAAAGGTGTGCTATTACTTTTCACAGTAATCGGATTTCTGGCAGATTAAAAATAGGCAAAAAGTCAACCAAGGTGAAGGAGGGACTAGAATATCAAATAGACTTGGTGTGGTGTTGGGGAAGCTACTTTAAAACTATTAAAACTGCTAGCAAATCTACTCTGCTAATGGTAGGCTACCCTTTAAAGTAGTAGTCATGCTATGATAAAAGTAGCAAACTACATTCAAGTTACTTAAGGGGACAATTTTTATATCCCATGATATAATTTAGATTGTAATGTAAAATAAAAATAGTAAATAAAAAACAATGATTTAAATGAATGAAGTTAAAAGAATGAAACACTAAAATAGACATTCATTTGTATAATGAAGTTAAGACGAGTCAATATGATTAACAGCTTATTTAATTAAATATCCCGCTACAAAATAAAGACCAAAGTCCATCTTTGATACGCAGGGATTCGAATCAGTGAATCAGTTGAATCAAATTTGAATCCACTAACGTTACAATGAATCAGATATCCCAACGCAACATAGAACAGGTGACCGTTTAGAACGCACTGATTCATTATAGAATGATTCAAACTTTCCAACATGTCTCGGGTTTTCCAGTGCTACAAATGATAAAGACCGTTGAGGTAAGTTTGTTTAAATTTTTCATCATCTCTTTTGGCAGTAAACATAGCCTATATGCTAACCAACGTGGCCTATTTGAAAAACACTGTCGAGCGAGTACGTGTAGTTGTTTGGTGTTTGGGCAACTGTTTGTTACCGTGGCTGCATATGATTAACTATCCAAAGTTTATTCCGAATTCAATCCATTGTGTTCAAGGGAGAGAAAACCATTCAGAAAGCCATTTAATCACAGGGAGGCAGATGGAGAAAAGAGGCGTGATGCGAAATACGAGGTGTACTGATAGACAGACAGACAGACAGATTTTGATTCAGAAATAAAGCTCCTGATTTTCCCATTTTGATTTAAATGCAAATGAAATCTGTCAAAAGTTGATCTATTCCAATTGAGAACCGCGTATGTTTGTGTGCTTATGCATGAAAGAGTGAACTTGACTGAGAGGAACTCGCCACAATTCTATGAAAAATGAATCTCAGCTCTATAAATTAAAGGATAAAGCTCTTTATTTTCCTCAGAGCTTTCCTGTAGGTCACCTTCAAAAAGTTTTTAGACTGCACAAAGCTGGCACTGACAAGTGATTCTCTTAATCTCAAATTCTTTGAAATAGCCCCTCATAGGGTTAGAGATTTGATTAATCAGCTATGAAAAATTTTCAATAATAAGCAATAATTAATTTACACAGTGAAATTAAAGCACGATCTTGAAGTTAAATGCTAGATATTGTGAACACCTTAAAATGCACTACACTTAATGTACATTAAGTACATTAAATACATTCTAAAACACAAAATAAAAATAGTCTATAGGCCTACAGCAACTTCTAGGTAATGCTTCAGTGTACTTATATCTTTTTTCAGGACATTTGCCTAATATATATTTTATATTAAAAAACTTTCACTTACATTTAAAATGTAAAATCTAGTTTTCTTTTTCTTATTTCCCAACACCACCACCATGTGTGTCTACTAAACGTTCCAACTTAATTTCCCCACTTGTAGATTGTTGATTTAAGCGTTTTATCTTCCATAATCATAATTTAAGTTCCAGCTCTTCACATGTGCCCATTTGTCATATGTCAGGTGAATGAGTTATGATTGTGCATCTCTCTCTCTGTGCCACACTGAACTTCAGCACTTACTCCAAACCATTAAGAGGGTGAAAAATGACAGTCTTCCAGACTTCTATCTGCTTAACGCACTGTCTCATGCCCTAGGTCTCGTCTCCGACTCCGTGTGTGTGTGTGTGTGTGTGTGTGCTCCATGGTGACCTCTGTATCATCATCAGCTGTGACGTGGTTATTATGGGCTGTCTGCCGTGTGCGCTGTGAACGATGACGCCTTTGCTGCGAAAGCAAAAATGTCTCCTCCGGTCATATATTCTTGTGGAACGTTTTGGCAGGGTCATATTTGCCCTCATCTAACAATTTGCCAATGTTTGAAAGCTAAGCAGCCTATTTGTTTTCTCTGGTCTAGTGCCTTATCATATCCAGATGTGATAAAACGGTCTCGTTCATGTAAATCAGCTTTTGTTCTTACCAGCTGCGACAGTTTGTCATTTTGACCCTTGACTTCTGTCTGTTTCACTTGACACTTTGGCTTTGTTCAAGCTGCAGGCAAATCAGATTTTTTCTTAAATCAGATCTTTTCAGGCAGACTGTCCACGCTATTAATTGATCTATCAAGTGATAAGATTTGTGTGTCCAGACATAACCAATCTATCTGCATGGGTTGGGTTGTTTAATGATGTAGGCGTGCCCAAGTATGTGATGATGAGGCTTTCAAAACGGATGCAGGAAAAATGGAGGTGCATCATTTGGTGCTCCAAATAAGAGCCCTGTCGAGTCGCGGTGCAGAACTCAGCGACGGAGGAGACTGGTTTATATTGTGATGTTCTTGTCACTGCTGAACTGGCATACTGTTTGAAGACCGTATGAATACTTCCACCATTTATGTCACCGGTTTTGACGTTATTGTTGTGCGTCACGTTAAATGGGATGCAAAAGACAATTTAAAATCCAAGCTGAGCGGTCAGAGTTTCCAGACTGAGACTCATCTGTAAAAATATGATTGAATTCCCACCTCCAAATGCAGTTTGAATCAGATTTGCCAAAAAATAAATACAAAAAAAAAATCTGACTCCATGTGTTTTTTTGTGTGTGTGTGTGTGGTTTCTTTTTTTGCTGTCCAGACTTTCACAAAAACACATCTGGATAAAATCTGGATATGCAAAAAAACCACTGAAATCATTCAGTAACAAAACAAGAGATTCATTCACTCATTTGATTTACCAATATTTATTTGTGTTGCAAAGTTTTTTTTATTTTTTTATTTATTTTTTTTATCTGGCAACATTGCATTGCTTTGACATATTAGATTATACAATTCACCTGCAAAATTTATCTGCCACAAAAATGAAGACATCAGTTTTGGATGGATGAGTGGATATAGATGGATGGATGGATGAGTGGATAGATAGACAGACAGACCGATAGATAGAATTATTATTCGTTGTTTGTTCTTGTGAAAATATCCCTCCACCAGGAAGGACATTTAGGAAATATATATTTGGGATATTAACACAATCCTGGCATATCTTTTGAATTTCTCTGTCTGTTGCACAACTTGGCAAACCTAAATTATGTTTTAAGATTTCCCATTATATCCAACTGTGCGAATGCCCCACCCATTCTCTAATGAGTTTTCTCAAGGTAACAACAAACCCTCTGTGAAATTCAGAGAAATTGTCGAACGTGCGCTTTATCGACAAAACACCTCAGGAAAAAATATATTGCTTTCATGTAAGAAAATGCATAAAACATCAGGCATTCTTCTGTTGTTGCTCTTCAAAGCTTTGAAGGATTCACACCGACTTCAGGTTTGAATAAAAGCTCAGGTAAAGTGATTTGCCGAAAAACACAATGGCTTTGCTCTCGAAGGGCTCGACGCACTCTTCTCGGTTCACCACCAAGGTCCCTAACAGAGCTGCAGATGCAGATGCGATTTTAATCCTGTCATTGACTTTAGACTTAAGACCTGGGAATTTAGCCTGGTAAACTAACACTCAATAATCAATGGCAAACAACCACATTCTCATGCACACACACACACACACATGCACGAGCAGCTTACTAACCTCGTGTTGTTTCTGCTTGCTCTCTGAGTAGTGTCCCTATGCAATAACCACTATCAACAAATGTTAAACTTGGTCTTAGCTCCGTTTCTCCAGTTTGCACGTCCTAATCTAGTCCTTGAAAGTGTTAAAGGCAAACAGATTGCAAAGAGTAAACAAAATTAACTTGCTGTCCACAAAGGAGCAATCTCGAGAACGAGATTCAACTCGAGCTCCACCCGGACTACTTAATTAAAGATAGTTAAGATTAAAAATGAAGGTTGTATGCTGGAAGAAGAATTGTCACAGGATTGAGGCAAGCGCCCACTTACATGCATTTGTGTTTGTGATTGACGCATGCTAAATTAACAAGCTCCTCGAGAGCTTTCATTTTGAACTCCATTATGATTTATCAGAGATAGTAGAAGGGTTGATTATATGCAAAACTTAAGTAGGTGTTTTCTCGCTCTGTGGTAAAAGGAAGTTTAAATATCAGCTTAATTCTTCAATTTGAGAATCCAAATGCAGCTGGAACTGACCCTGTAAAGCAGCACGTCTCGATTAATAGTTGAGCAGTGGTTTCATTGGGAAAATCTCCTTAAATCTTCTTAAAAGCGCATTGAACGAGCTCTAGCAGCGGATGCGGGTGTGAATACGAACGTGTTCTGATCTTGACCCGCCTGCGAAACCAAGCGATTTGTGATCGGCCTTAAATTTAACCAAAGCTCCGACTTCTGCGACAGATGCAATTGTTGGCAGGTCTGCGAACGACACAGCTGTGATCAAAGCTCTAATGAAAAAAAGGTCATATTAGAAGTTATCGCCTGAGTCGCAGTAACTTTGAGGAACATGATGACATTGCGGATCTTAAGTTTAGTTCCCTGAAGGCTGCCTTTGAGAAAAAACCTGACACTTCACCTGAATAACACCGGTGTGTTTGAGAGGAAAAGAACGTGTATGTTTTATTATAGAACGTATGCATGTGCTGGAAATAGAGCGATTTTGATTCATATCGCTCTCCTTCTTTCTCCGCATTCGTCTTGTCCTTTGAGACACCGGTTATAGAAGTGCAGTTATATATAAATGAATACTGGACTCGCATTGGAGCTACAGCAACAACATATGTTAGCACTGCAATTGTAATTACATCAGTCATTTTGGTAATTTAGGTTGTGAAAGATATGATGCAACATCCGTGACATAAATGACATCGGTTTAGATATGTGAAATTATGATTAGTGCATCACAAATCATAGTGTGTTGGAAGTGGCTGATTTGAAATCAAATAGTATACTGTACACTGCCTATCGTTTTTCTATATTGTGAGTAAAATATGCAAAATTACATGAACAAGAATAACTGCGTAGTGTCTAATTTAGCAAGTGCTGTTATTATCTCAGAAAATATATATATATTTTTTTTAATTTAATGTCAATGTAAAATTATGGTAAAAATTGCTTCCAGGGGCTCGTTCTTCGTACGTCGCTAACTCAGTTAGCTGGATTTGATTGTTGACGATTTGGCATGATCTTGGATTGTTTGGTTCTTCGACGCTCATCCTGGACTTGCTGTCATAGCAACAGGTGCGCAAACTTGAACCTGCTCGGGAGCAGGCTTATTTCATGTAAACAGGATTAGATCCCGGCTTCATAAGCGGAGCTGATACGGGAAGTCCAGCGCAGCGCGATAGTGCACTTTCTGAGATTGAAATTTTTTTCTCGTGACTCGTGAGATTGTCGTTTACATTATTAATTTGTTGGAAACGCACATTATTTTCGACTTGTCGGAGTCGGGCTTTAACTACAGCACAAACTGTTTGCATTGCCCTATGATTATTTGCGAGTGGCTCTTTCCTTTACACTATTGGAGCAGAGAACTTGATGGAAAGTGCCGTCTGTCGTGTCATTCGGAGTTTACCTGCCGCTTTTAGGTTTAAAAAACAGTTTTAGGTTTTTAAGACCCAATGTTGTAAAGCAGTTTTTTTTTATTTTTTTTTTATTTTTTTTTGGCTATCATTTTTTATGAAGATCATGCAATCATGACCATGCCGATTACAGTATGTCACTCAGGCTTCACTAACGTGATTGGTACCATAGACTATAGGCTTCCATAGACTGCCATCAAGGCCTCAATGAAGGGGATTATGTGAACAGAAAGGGGGTTCACAATGTAAATGTGCAGCCCAGTTACTATTGGGAGTCTTAATATTCCAGATTAATAATATTATATCAAATAAAAAAAGTCAGTTGACTAAAATCTTCCATATCACAAATGTGAAAGCAAAATGGCCAGGATCTGTGCATGACTTAAGAATTTTCAGAGATTCACATTTATGCACATTATTTGAAAGTGGTAAGGAAAGTTCCACAATTAAATATCAAGCTCACTGTATTACATACACTTATGCTGATCCTAACAGAACTGCATTTCTTCATAGGTGATTATGACATGTTCCTGCCTGCAGACAGGTGTTTTATGACCCCATTCCCTGACCCAAACCAGTTACAATGCAGTAGCCAGGACAAGGGCACACAATGAAATGAACTTTGGCTAACTAAAGGGAAGATTTCAGTGTCTGATAAGTCTGAGGTTTGCACACCTGACAGGGCCTGTGACATTGCTGCATGTGCCATATTACACAACATTGCCCAAAAAAAAAACAAAAAAAAAACCTTTTCATTATAATATAATGAAAAGTTTAATAAAAGACCAATATACTTAGTTCCTTGAGTTTTATTTCAATTGTTCTTTGTAAAGAAAAGCCAGTGTTCAAGTGCCTGCAACAAGAGATATTAGACACATGCCTCATGCAACAAATAAAAAGGAAAAGTTGGCTATACACTGCCCACCTGTAGGCCTATGTCTCCTCTGTCTGTGCAGACTCTTCTGTAGGCCTTTCTGTAGATGTGGAATCCTGCAACTTATATTGCTGCCATAAAGCATACAAGTATAAATTAAGTAAAGTTATTTAAGCACTTGCAGGTAGGCTAGTTCCTCCATATGACAGTTATCTGAGAGGGTTTATTCACTGTCCAGTGCAATGGAAACAAATGGACATTACAAAGTCTTATACTTTCTTTCCTTTGGAAAGTTAGAAAATGTCCACTTACTGCACATATTTCAGCCACCACTTTCTTGGGAACAGATACAAGACTAGTGTTGGTGTATTATGTAAAAGTGCACAAAAGAGGAAAACACAATGTCATTACAATGAACTACACTCGGGAAACATGTGATCAATAACTCATGACAAAATATTTTTTACATTAACATAAGTTTATCAGTTTTCACTTTCACAAGTCAAAGCAATTCATCATTACTCAAGATTTAACAGTTGAAATTACTATACTACTAAGATCTTTTCTTTTTTTCCAGCCTTTTTCTTGGTTGCTTTTATAAACAGACAACCATTTATTTAACAGTTCCTTTTATAGAAGAGACTATAATAACTAAAAATTACCATTATGTAGAATATTTTTGTACTTCACTTTTATTTGTTCCCATGTTCTAGTGTGGTGACTCTGACATTACAATGAACAAAGTAATTATGCAATTATTAAAATACAAAAATATAGGCTAATAAGTGATCAAAACATCTAACATGACCACTTCTAACGGATTTAAATTGTCTGCTACTTTTTGCCAGCCCTCTCTCCTGGCTTTTGCAGGCTTTGAGGTGTTCCCTGGCGTTTTGATTAAACATTAAAATTCCGAATAAACTTCGACTATTAGTTCTTGCTCTGCTGAGGAGAAAAACTGAGCCCGCTCTTTGGCCACGCTGAGCAGCCAATAGCAGCGTTGCTGATCAATGTTTCTACTATCGATACATATCCCCTTTTAAGCCAGCGCATGAACGCGCAGTTATCTCAGATAACTCAATCCAGCGATACTAATCATAAACAACAGGTGTGTTCGAAGAACCGAGTTAGCCAGATCATGATTAGCACGATGATATCATCTTGGATGTGTCATTTGATCTCGGATGTAATAAGCAACGTACGAAGAACGAGCCCCTGGTTATTGATTAGAGACTAAGATACATTCTGTACTATGTGTGTTATTGATATAGCCTGTGGCAAACAAAATAAATCTTCAGGTATTCCATGCTTAATGAAAACTTGCATGCTGTAGTAGGGAACTATTATAAATAATACATACTGCTAAAATTAGTAGTAGTATGGAAATACAATATGCCCTGGATTTTCAAAGTGCACACACATGCAGGGCTAATGTTACCCACAACCCTTTGCGTTTAAAGAAAATGCTTGTGTGGTGGTTGTCTTTCAGCATTTGTGAGATCACAGCTTCCACAGCCATTTTGAAATCATGTGAATTTTAACGTAAAGTGCGTCAATCAAAGTTTACAACATCGATGAGAAAATTAAACGAAACTATCCTTCTGGTCACAAAAAAAAAAAAAATACATGAGAGTGAATTGCGGGAACAGCGATCAGGTCGACTTGTGTTCTCTCCTCTCCAAGTTTGATGTCAGTAAAGAACTGTAAAGTTAAGTTGATGTGCATCTCTCTCTAGTCTGTCTGTCTGTCTGTCTGTCTGTCTGTCTGTCTGTCTGTCTGTCTCACCCAGCTGGGCAGGGCATATTTTGGTCTGTCTGTGTCTTGCTTGCTAACGCCGTCCACTTCCAGGGCTGTGTTCTGTGACTTTGTGCCTGACAAAAAAAGGGAGAGTGAATTACAACTATTTATTTCGTTTGCGTTGAACATGCGTTCATATTCGCGTGCACGAAATGAAACGCACCCTTTCCAGCAAAACATCTGTGGGGACCAGTACAATATGGGCGCGATGGCACTCCTCATTATAGACGCACATACTTTTAAAACAAGACAATGATTGATTATCTAGTCGATTATCTAGTCCACAAGTCAGTTTAGTTACAACTCTGCAATAAAGCAAGATGGAAAGTGTATTGTATTGACATTGACTGTTGATTTATAGGCTATATTGCATTTAAATGTTGATTGGCTGGACATACTGGTCAATAAGGATGCACATCCCTCAGTAAATAACCATCAAGTATCAATTATTGCTTTTATCATTTAAAACACAGTGACATGCTATGGCCAGCCATTTTAGCTTTTATTCATTCACAGGATGCATTTTTGATATCAATAATTAAATTTGTACTATTTAAAATGTGAATTCTTGATATTAAGAATGTACTTTTTCTAGTAACAGTGTCTATTTCTGATATCAGGAATTACATTTTCAATAGTACTAGTTAAAGGAGTGGGAGCACTGGGGTGTCAGGTGTGACTGTGTGGCAATGGCAAATGGTTCATGGCTCAGGTCGGACGGCCCCGTAACAGAATTTTGCTTAGGGAGGGCAGGATCGGCTCTGGCAAAGAGGAACAGAAGTCTGAAACAACGGGGGAAAATGCTTTTATGCATTTTTGCAAGAAGATGTGACACAGATTTTGAGTCACATGGTCAATTTCACCTTTGATTTTTAGAAATAAGGATTTTTTTAAAAAAGTATAATTTTTCATTTTTTTCTATTACAGAAACATTCTAAAACTCGGTTTAGTTCCAGATTTAAATTAGATTTTGAATCCCAGTTTTTAACATGGTATCATTATTTTGGTCCCCACTGCCAAAGTGTTTTGACATTCAGACTTCAATGATACTCTTAGTTCACTACAGAGTGCATGATGGGATACGGGCATGAAGAGAAAAAGCACTGGCTAAGAAAGGCCTGACTGTGAGAGATCATAGAAGGAGAGTGTGTGTGTGTGTGTGTGTGTGTGTGTGTGTGTGTGTGTGTGTGTGTGTGTGTGTGTGTGTGTGTGTGTGTGTGTGTTGGGGGTATCATCACAGAAGTGGTCTGAGGGGTTTTTAATGAAGGTTATTCATGGGTCTTTTCGTATGACTCATCTCATCCTAATACACACACTCTCTTAAGGAGTGAATGCATTTTTTTCCTCAAACCAATTTACACATTCACAGCATTTGCTCAGTACGGCAAACAAAAATCACACGTGGCACAAATACCTGCTGCAAACCACTTCCCAAAATAGGATTTTGAGGATCTCACTCTGAGATTTCCCTTCATCTATGATGGGTAGGTGTGTAAGGAAGGTTTCTGGGGCACGGGTGTTGTCGTGATCATGACAGTGGACCCCACTGTTGTCAAAACTTAAGTATCACTCCAAATGTTTATAAAAAAAAAAAAAAAAGATAATTTAATTTATAAAGGACTTTATATGTAAGAATTTTCATTTTTATTGCCAATGTGTGAACAGCTTGTAACAAAAATTAAAGAACGAGACCTTAGGTCGTCTATGAAAGTGGAGACTGAATTTTATTTGAAGGACTCGGGATGTTCACAAATCAAGAGGATGTGACAGTTAATCAGGATAATGCCGAAAGAGTCATTCTGTACTGTAATGTTAATGTGTCATGCAAAGAAAATCAATTAATTTAAACTATAGTCTCACAGACATATCTATATAGTCTATATATATATAGTCTTAAATATACTTGTCGACATGATGCCGACTGTCACTCCGCTGTCATTTTTGTTTATTTTGTTATTGAGAGAAAAGTGTGCAACACATATTTACATATTCGTCTAAACGTCGCTCTCAGCTTGATGTTTGTTAACAGGATATCGCTGCAAAAATATTTCTAACTTCTTTTTACCTCTAAACAGAGAATGAAAAAAAAATCTCTCTTGTATGTTATGAGTGCGAGCACTAGCAATACGTTTCTGGCTGCAGTTCACTTAACGTCCACCGGTGTCACTAATAACAAGCGTTTCTGAATTCTACAAATAGCCCCTTTAATTATCATTTTATTTACATTTAGTAATAGTATTCATATTAAAGTAGGCTATATATAATTGTATATGAACGTTCAATAGGGTGAAAGGTCTTTTTCTACTTTGCTCCTAAATTGTGGAACCTACTTCCAGCTGAAATTACAGTATTTTTAAATCTTACCCGAAAAAACTTGAAGGTTGTCTTTTAGATGATTGTGATATGTATGTTGATTTATTGTTTATGTATTTGAACAATTGTGCGATGATTTCATTGTTTTACTATGTACAGCACTTTGAGAATCTCCTTTTAAAGGTGTTAGCCTATATAAAATAAAGTTTAGTATTATTGTTGTTGTGTATTTATCAGTGTCAACAAAACGTGCGTCAGTTCAGTGAAAAATATTAAAGTGAATATTAAAGTCTATTAAAACCATTTGTGCCAAAAAACAAGAATAACAATATTATTTGATAAAAATATATAATGTAAAAATACATTTGTTTTGTAGTGCACTTAAAAAGTCCTGTAGTGTGGGACAATCATTAAAATGTAAAGGTACAAATATTCAGTGTAGTTTCTCAATTGAGGTCCAAAACCCTGCATGTATAAAATTATCAAATTGTTTTAAATAATTACCTAATTATATGTATTGTCTTCAACAAAAAAATGAGGCAGAACTGTGAATATTAAAACATTTTGTACCAAAAAAAAAGATGGCGTGAACAAAAAATATATAAAATGTGTAGATAGGCTAAATCATTTTAATATAGTAACTTACAGTACATTAAAAACTTCTTAGCTTTTTCAGCATTTCTGTCGAAGGTGATAATTTATGAGCAAGGTGTGAATCTGTTGATAATAATACCGTGATAGATGCGGTACTCGAGTTCTCATTAGTGTGCTTCAGCATGAATAAATGGTCTAATTTACTGTGGTAAAGTAAAGATACACTCTGAATAATTACCACATGACGAATCAGTGACACAAGGCCCATTTCTGTTTTTAGATGTCCACTATATTGTGGTTTGTGTGCTGAATGTTGAGGTGAATTTAAGCGGAATCTAGTGATGCTGGAAATGTAGATTCGACCCGACACCAGCATAATGAGAGTTACATCGAGTGTTGGTGCATCGTGCCACTTGCTGTCAGTTATGATTGTTTCCTGTTGCTAGATGTTGTGACTTGATCTTTTACTAGGACCCTTTAGGCTATGTCTCGCAGGGTCCGTCCCGCACATCAGGGCCTGATAGGCTATAGTGCGGAAAGATTGTGGAATTCATTTTCTGATCACTGGCATGAAAGATGTGTATCTGTATGAGAATAAGAGTGGAATTTAGAGCAGGTTTAAAGCAGTATCATCGATGGAAGTTTGTATTGTTATTTCTTAAATTGTATATTGTTATTATTTAAAGCATCTCCACAGTACAGGGAGACATTAGATAGCACACAGATTAATAATGCAGTAAAGAGATTCACTTGGTTATTCATAGTTATTGGATGGAAGGTGTGTGTGTAAAAGTAAAGGTTGTAGCAAAGAACTATTTTATTTTATTTTATTTTATTTTATTTTATTTTATTTTATTTTATTTTATTTTATTTTATTTTATTTTATTTTATTTTATTTTATTTTATTTTATTTTATTTTATTTTATTTTATTTTTATAGGGTTCTTGAGTTATAATACCAGAAAGTTCAACGCTATCTCACGACCAATTCGTACGAATTCGTACGAATGATAAAAAGATGGCTAATTCGTACGAATTTGTACGATTTGTCTAAACCCACGTGATGGGTAGGTTTAGGGGCGGGGTCAGGGGTAGGTCATTCGTATGAATTCATACGAATTGGCCAATTCGTAAAATATGTACGCTTTTGCAAAAATCGTACTAATTCGTACGAGTGAGGTTGTATGAATTCGTACGAATTAGCCACTTTGTAAAATTTGTACGTTTTCCCATGAGATCGGGTTGGAAAGTTCTTTATTACATTCTTCAGATGAGTGTGTTTCATGGTTTCATTGTTAGCATAGAACAAGCTAGAAAAGCTACATGATTTAAAAAAAAAAAAAAAAAAACTTTTTGAAACGTTTATTTCTAAAGGAATGTTCCATGTTCAATAAGAAGTTCTGTGATATTTCTATGGCATGCTGTTGATTGGAACAGGAAATTATTCATGGTTATGCACTTACAATGGTAGTAAACATCAAGTTATCCTGATTTGTTTTGTTTTTTTATCACCGTTTCCACAAAATTATGAAGCTGCACATTAACATTAAACATTGATAATAATATATGTTTCTTGAGAAGCAAATCAAAATGATTTCTGAAGGATCATTCATGTGACACTGAAGACTGGAGTAATGATGCTGAAAATTTAGCTTTGCATCACAGGGATCAATTATATTTAACAATATATTCATATAGAAAACAGTTATTTTAAATGGTAATAATTTTACAATATTATTGATTTTACTGTTTGTTTGTTTTTTTTAAACAAATAAATGCCTTGGTGGGCATGAGACTTCGATATAATAATATAATGTGACCCTGGACCACAAAACCAGTTAGGTAAAAAAAAAACACACAAAAAAATGAGATCTGAAAGATGATAATAAATAAGCTTATAAGATAATAAATCAGCTTCCCATTGATGTATGGTTTGTTAGGATATGACAATATTTGGCTGAGATACAACTATTGAACATCTGGAATCTGAGGGTGCAAAAAAATCTAAACATTGAGAAAATCGCCTTTAAAGTCGTGCATTTATGTTCACGATTGTGCCGCATTCACTCACAAAAATACATGTTTTATATATTTACGGTAGGAAATGTACAAAATATCCTCATGGAACATGATCTTTACTTAATATCCTAATGATTCTTTGCATAAAATAAAAATCTATATTTTTGACCCATAGGCTACAATGTATTGTCTATTGCCACAAATATACCCGTGCGACTTATGACTGGTTTTGTGGTCCAGGGTCACATATTGTTAGTGGTGTAGGCTGTACATATTTTTGTTCGAATTTTTAAATTGAAGTATGAGTTTCCTATGCAATCAGCCTCAATTCTTTTTGGAAACTTTAGTTTACATCTGTACACCATTTTGTTTGTTTGTCTTTTCATTTCTATCCCTGGGAGACAGCAATTAGTGACAGTAAGAAACCAATGCATGCACAAAAAAACTCCGGATCTGATGTTTTGTTTTTATAGCTTATTAACCTCCAAATACCTTTTGCAGTCTGAAATCTATGACGTCGGCGTTGTGAGTGTGTGTGTGTGTGTAGCGAGCACTCTCTAATTGGTTAGCAGTAGCGATGATTTAAACGCCTCCATCTGTTTGAACGCTGTATTATGCAGGTGCGGCAGGGTCACGCGCGGCCAGACACACACTTAACAGGGTAATGGCGCCTGCTTTGTGCAGGGCTAACCCCGCTGCTAAATTACGCTTCTTAAAGTGTGAAAATGTCCTTTATTTGGGGTTGAAAGCAGGGTTTAGAATGACGATAACCTGGGTTAAGCGTAGTGTGAATGGTTGGCGATGGACTCTTTTGACTTGGCGACCACCTAGCAACCACTCAGAACGCCATAGCAACGTGTTAACCAATCAGAACACCGCAAAGCAAACAGAGCTCAAACTCTTGCACATTATTTTCAGTTCCCAAATGCTATAGCAATACAAATGTACAATTATTCGTCATGCCAATAAAGCTCATTAAACCTGAGACAGCTACAGAGAGAGAGAGAGAGAGAGAGAGAGAGAGAGAGAGAGAGAGAGAGAGAGAGAGAGAGAGAGAGAGAGTTTTGCATTGCAAGAAAGGTCAGAGAAGTAGAGGACATCGTTTGTATGTGCAAAATAAATTAAGATTTAGAGCATCTTTACGAATTAATATGATCCAAATTACATAATACAAAGGACAGGGGAAAGTACTAATAACTTTCCAAAAGCTTTGCACCACAATAATCAGAGAATAATTGTGTCTGCAGCAGGGACCGTCTGCTATGATCAAACGCCTGGTGTGTGTGCGTGTGTCTGTTCGAAGTTAGTGGTCTGTGTTTATATCCCTCCCTCCTGTAGTTCCTCTGTTTCGTACTTAATTGAATATGTGTAATATTTAGTTCAAAAGGTTCCAGTCATCTGAAATATATTGATATAAATGCCGTGTGCATCTGTTATTGTGTATGACTTTGAACTGGACTGTTTTAATTAATTTGCTTAATTAGCTACATTTCAAAGCTTCTAATGAAGTACGGCAGATTAGCATACAATAAATCCATCACTGGAAGCAGTGACAGCTCCTCGCACACACACACATGCACAGTGATATTAAAGCTGGACGTCCTCTCTCATCTCTCTGTTACGACCTCCTGCATGCGCTCTGTGTAATTAGCTTTTATCTGAAAGGACACCCAGGCTTCTGCAGTCACCCGTCGCTGTCGATACTGTTGTGAGGCTCGTACGTACATCTGCACGGCCCTCGAGACGCCTGGGCGCCAGTAAGCTCCCCAGACACTGTGCTCGCATGTTCATCATCGCTCTAAATGGCGACGGTTTGTCCTTCATTCTTGTGGGTTTTCCCATTTAAACCTTTAAAAAAAAACAAAGAAAAGCAACCACCAAGTAACCACCCACAGCACCCTAGCAACTGCCAAGTAACCACCCACAGCACCCTAGCAACTGCCAAGTAACCACCTAGCAACCAGGGGGAGGGGGCGTCGGCCATGAGTGATTTTCCCATGGGCCACGCCCCCTTGCCCCAGGTGTTTAAACCTCCCCTAAGTATTATAATATGAAAGGCTCCAATTTAGAGCGGCAAAGCGATTACGCAGAATGATGCACTTGAAGCAACGCGAAGTCACAGCATGCAGCGATTCGCATTGAAAAGTTCAAAGCACAAAGCGAAGAGATATTTGATGCTTAGTGTATTATATCTATGCAACAGTTTAATTAAGCCTTTTCTTTTAACAGTTTTAAATTTCAGTTACAGTGCACATGAAGAACAATTCATATTGCTCTCTACTCCAGTTCTGTAATCTGACAGACACGCGGGAGAAAGGAAAATGATTTAGAAAGCACAATAAACTCCAGCAAGATAAAGTCATTTTATGCAAACCATAGACCTTTATCTACAAATAAAGTATAATAATGAGAACATTGATCTTGGAGAGAGTGTCATCGTGTTACTGTCGTAACCGAACGCGACGAGCTGTTTGAATATAGAATGGAGAATGACTGAGGAGAGATGAGTTTCCATAACTTTAACTTAACGACATAAATATTCATTTTTACCTCACATATGCTATCGAATGATTTCAGAAGTCTTGGAATATAGTGCACGAAACTTTGTTTTTTTATGTTTTTATGCCTTTAGTGGGGCTTAACAATAACACAATAGTATGCACAATATCGGACCTCAGGGGCTGTTTACACCTGGCCACTTCATGGGTTTTCTGTGATTGGATAGCTATCCGATCGTGAAAAGACCAGGTGTAAATGCCCTCCAAAACATTTGACCATCAGGAGGTGGTCTGGGCCGCATTCCAGACGAAACTGGACAAGTGTAAATGCATCTGGTTGTTGAAACCATATATGTAAATTTTACTTCTCCCAAAAATGCTAAAAAATAAACATATGAGACCGTGTTATAGGCTATAGGCTATGTCATGTTATAGACAAATATAACGGCGCTAATGCAGCACACATCGCTGCAGATGAGCAAGCTGAGCATCTATTCATCAAGCCAACGTGCAAACTATCGCAAATCAAAGTGAATAAGTCGCAGACGCTTAATGCACAATCATCTTCATTAAAGCTACACTGTGTGATATTTTCCCCCATCTAGCGGTGAAATTGTAAATGACTACCCAGTGAATATTAGTTTCTGTTCCTTTCAATTCCGAGGGAGTTTTAACTCCTACGGTGGCCGTATTATTTCAAGATTAACATGGCTTCCAGTTCGACTTCGTCCAATTGCGCCTTTAATACTATCACCTGTCATCCGTCGCAGCACAGATTTATGTTACAAGGTAAACAATACTTTTTCATCATTGACGTGAGGAAAAGTAACGCAAGTTATACTAGAGGTCGTTCTGGTGTTATGCACAACCATGCTATGGTTAGACAAGCAACTATAAAACTTCGAATTTACACAAATAGGCTGGATTATCTGTCGAGAAGAAAGCAGGCAACTTCGGCGTCCGTTTTAAAATCTTTGCTCCTCATTAGCTCTTTCCATCTGGGAAAAGTTACTCCAATATTGACTTTGGTCTTGCTGATTTGCCTGTCGTGTTGACGTTTTAATTCTCTCTTTCGCTTCCTTGGCGACTCTGCTACATGTCCTCGAAAATAGGCGTGATCCTCCATCTTCAGCAATCTTTCAAATCTGCCGGCAGTCGCGAGTAATCTCCCCCTCGCATTCGTCTCTGTGTCACTGAGTGTAAAGCGCGAAAGGCGAAGCTTGAATTTACAGGTATGTCCCTCTTTGGCTAATGTAGTTTCAAGATGGAGGGGCAACATGGCGACCGGCATTCGAACCCCTCACCCGTATGTACTTTCAATGGCAGATTATAAACTTACGAGAATACTGTATTACTTGAAAGAAGTAAATATACACAAATACACAATGAGCACATATATTTTTGAAAGAATTAAGTGTTTTTTGCTAAGAATCAACTAAAAAAATTACACAATGTAGCTTTAAAAGTAAAGAACCGAAATGATCTTACAGGGCTGTTGCCGCTCTCTCTTATTGCGGTCTTTGATTTATACATTCTAACTGATGATCAATAAAATGCAGCTCATATCTGTTGCTTTCGGTGACGTGCGCTCCATTAAATCTGCATATAGCGCGGGAATTGAAGATCGGATTTAGATCCGTATCTCAAAAACACATTTATGTGACCAAGTGTAAATGGAATCGTTTTGATAAATCGGATAGCTATCCGATCTGAGAAAACTCATGAAGTGGCCAGGTGTAAACATCCCCTCACTGAGAAGCTGCAGCCGTGGCGGGATGATTTTTTGGTGTGGCGGACCATCACGGCAGAATGAATATAGCGGAAACACTGGATTATCAGGTAACACTTTATAATAACGTTCAGTTGTAAGTCATTTATAAGTGGTTAGTTAATGATGAACTAATCATTTACAAAACATTCATAAATGATTAGCAAGTGATATAGGCTACTAACATTTTATGTGTTTTGTAAATTTCGTTACAAGTCATTTACAAGTGATTAGTAAATGATTAACTGATCATTTACGAAACATGACTATGCCTTCATAAATGATTAATAAGTGATATGTTCATTATTTTATGTATGTTTTGTAGATTCAGTTATAAGTCATTTAAATTTGATTAGTTAATGATTAACTAATCATTTACAAAACATGACTATGCGTTTCATAAATGCGTTATACATAAAAAAAAATAAAAAAATTATGTTTTGCTTACATCAGGTGCACAGTGTTTAAAGACTCCATGTGTTTCAGAGAAGACAGCTGTCTATACCCTCACCAGTCAGCACTTACACTGCAGTACACACTACACTACACACTACAGAAGACAGCTGTCTATACCCTCACCAGTCAGCACTTACACTGCAGTACACACTACACTACACACTACAGAAGACAGCTGTCTATACCCTCACCAGTCAGCACTAACACTGCAGTACACACTACAGTGTTCAACACAATGATGTGTAAACGCATGAATAAATCATTTACAACACTTTCTGCATCCACTAATCTAAAGTGTAAACTATTCATCACTTGTAAATGTGTTACACTCGTAGACACGATTTGTTGATCTTATGCCTTATTGATTCTTGAAGTGGTAATCTACGAATGATGTGTAACACATTTACAAGTGATGAATAGTTTACACTTTAGATTAGGGGATGCAGAAAGTGTTGTAAATGATTTATTCATGCATTTACACATCATTGTGTTGAACACTGTTACTTGCCTGTTACAAATGATCTGTATGTGTTTACAAGGCATTTACAACACCCTCTAATTGCTACATACATACCAACAAAAAAAAAACATAATTTATTAAACATTAAAGAACCGCATATTCATGTTTTGTTAATGATTAGTTAATCATTAACTAATCAATTGTAAATTACTTACAACTGAATATACAAAACATGTCACTTATTAATCATTTATGAACGCTCATTCATGTTTCGTAAATTAGTTAATCATTTACTAATCACTTGTAAATGACTTGTAACAGATTTTAAAAAACATACATACAATTTTGTATATCACTTGCTAATCATTTATTAATGTTTTGTAAATGATTAGTTCATCATTAACTAACCACTTATAAATGACTTACAACTGAACGTTATTATAAAGTGTTACCGATTATGGTAGTCAAAAATGGCTGAAAAATCACTTATCACTTTTGACCAAATTCGGTCACACGTTTTTCGAAAACGGTTGGGTTTATCAAAAAGCTAATACATTTAGCTAACTCAATAGTTATTCAAAACATGAATATGCGGTTCTTTAATGTTTAAAAAATTGTTTTTTATCAAAAAGCTTTTGATAACTTTTTGCCTGCATGGTCTGTAGATGATCTGATTCGAAATGGCGTCTTGAGCCAAGGAATCAGAGGGAAAATAATTTAGTTTCTAGCGCTTATGGTTCAAATCAAAAGTTATTGTAAGTGAAACTTTGTACAGAGAGATTGAGTCAAAGACTTAATTTCAGCCAAATTTCACAACTTTTTAACATACGGTTCTATGGGCTGCCATAGACTTCCAGAGCAGAAGAAAAGGGGGACAAATAATAAGAAAACTAACAGATGCACCGTTTTTGTGTGTGTCCCTTTAAATGCAAATGAGCTGCTGCTCCCGGCACAGGGGGCGGAGCTTCAAGAGCTCGTGTCCTTTTACCTCACACAGACATGCACTGGAAATTTCTAAAACTTGTAGCCTTTTATGTTCAAACCGGAGTCAGAAAGATGGAGAGACTCAAGAAGAAGTGACAACATGTAGACAACATTTCTGAATGGTAAGTTGATGAATTTATGTGTAGTTATCTTCTAGACATTGATTAGCATATTCTGTCTTGATAATCTATAAATCGTGTTCTGGGGGCGGAGTTCATGTAAATTTTAGGGTTAGTGATGTCACTAACCCGGGAGGAAGCTTGTGTAGTCCCAACCAGCCGTTTGTTGTAGTCCTTAAAAAGTGATTTCTTTAAAAGCAAATATCTCCCTTTGCTTTGAACTTTGAGCGCTGTAACTTTGCAGATGTTGTTTATGCTCAAACAGCAACATTACACACTAACTAAAGTTAGAAAAGTGAAATCATATTCAACCACCCCTTTAAAGTTTTTGATGTTAAAGTTTACTCTTTCCAGTAAACCTCTTTGTCTGCAGTCATCTACCATTTGTCACATCACAATGTTAACTTGAAAAACACATGAATCTCTGAAAAGTGAGGATTTAATTTAGAAAGACAATGCTACAATTTGCACCTACTTGATAAACAGCTAAATTAGCTAGCGTCTGTTCAGTCATGAATGTTTCAAAATACACTTCATTATGTGAAGCTATTTATTGCCATTAAGTACCGACTGACTTGTTAAACACAAGCTGGCACCATGAATATTTTAGGAGACTCTGCAATGGAGCATCTAACACTAAATGACCCGATCTGGAACGAGCTGATACGGCTTTAGACTTTGCAGATGATGCATGACAAAGAACACAGTGGAGAACAGGCGTAGCATACTTGCCGAGCGCTAGTTTGTTGGATACATCTTTCTGATGTGTGTTAACATGCGGGGGAGTACAGATACGAATGTGGACTTTCATTGATGGGCTCTACTAGCGCAGCACTGAGGACTCCTGGGAGATAAGGAAGGTGGTAGATGAGTGTTGTTTTTGTCCCCACGTCGACTCTCAGCTGAATGCTAACAACACCGCAACAGAAGATGGAACGCAAACAATCAGACCGGCTCACTGAGGCAAATAACGCAAAGCACCACACAGCTACTCCTGGACCTCATCCACAAACAAGAACGCAAAGAAACTGAGCAAAAGTCATTAAGCAGTCAGATGTCCAGGGACGGAGGTTTTTGTGTTTTGGTCTTGTGTGAGTGACAAACAGAAACAGCTGTGGAGATCTAAAAAATCCATGTATTTTAAATGTTATATATAACATTGTCGATGTAGTGTGGGTACAAAACTTGTATTTCCATATTTCGTCAGTTTTCTTTTTCGAAACATTAATATTGGTCGCCCTTTAAGTCTGTCAGTGGGTTTTGCACATATTTGACTAATGAAAATATTAAAAAGAGCTTATGATTAAACCTCCTAACTTGCTTGTAACCTTGTAACTCTATTTGATCTTGATTTTGGTAAAATGTTAAGAATATAATGACAACATGCAAAAGTGTCTAACCAAAGCCACAATATCATCTTTGACATCACATTGTTTCGCCATTTCCTGAAAAGTATTAGTTTTGAACATGGTTTCCGCCCAACAGCGAAGATTTGTGCTTATGGTTTTGTTATTTTTGAACTAGAAGGAAAACAACTTAATGTAAAGAATAGGCTAACATGTAAATATGGCAGATTTGTATATTTTTGTTATGTTTGCCCATAGAAAGCTTGCCACAATGATGCTAGAGCGTTATTGGTTGTTGCCAATGCGTTATTATGTGGTTGATATGGTAATCTGGTTGTTTGCTTACTGGCCAGGGTCAAAGAATACCCTGAAGTCTGAATGATTTTCCTCCCTGACAAAATTATAAAAACACACAAAAAAGCCTCAAAAACGTACATTGGACATCATAAGGACATGGAGATGGTAGCTTTTTGACATGGACCAGTAAGCCACCTAGTAATGACCCTAGCACCCGCTTAGTAAACACCTTGAACACCTTAGTATACGTCTCCTACAATCTAGTAAGACACCTTGATAACCCATTTTATCTATTTTGAGTGAAAATATGATGGAGTAAGAAAGCAATAGTGGAGTAAATGATGACAGAACTTTCATTTTGGGTAAACTGTTAAGAGTCAGGTGTTTTGAACAAATCCCTATATGTGTTAGAGACGCTTGCATTGGCAGCAGTAATTAGCTTCATTTAAGAGCAAAGTTGATGGGAAGTTCCAATTTAGACGTGAACATTACCCACATACGCAAATTTTTCCAGAACAAGTGACTCATTAGAAGTGTGTTTGCTAATGAGGACACTTGACGAGTTCTCAGCACCAATAGCCCCCTGCTCTCCACAGCGAATGACGTCAAGACTGCGGCCCTCTCGCTGACCTGCTGATGTCAAACTCTGAATGAGAGTGTGAGAACCAAAGAATGAGACAATCAATTGGCTTGTGTAACTGACTCCTCAGCTTAAGTGACTTAAACGGGGAGAATGGCTCAACAATTTAGCTCCGTCAAATGTTTTCACACAAGTTTGAGTGTGCTTATTAGTACATAAGTGTGTAATATCTGCACATCAGCCAAAATAAAGGTCACGCTCTCATGTAGCGATGTATTCGCAGCTGACTGCGCTTAGCTTTTCATGTTCGTGCCTGTTACTTAAATAGGTGCTTTGACACAAAATTGTGTTTTTAATGCTCAAACTAAAAGGAATAGTTCACTCAGAATGAACATCTGTCATCATTTACACACTCTCATGAGTCATGTCCTTCCAAACCTGCATGACCGGGGACATGCAGAGAGTTTCTCTGGCAGGAGCTCAAATGTAAAAAAGGGCATCTATCATCACGGAGTAATTCTAAAATGTAAATTGCTAATAATAAGATAGATAATCTTATTATCACCCTGGTAGACATTTCAATCAGACTGTGTTCACAATAATGAATATGAGACTACTGAAATAGACTTTTTTTATTTTTTTATTATTGGGGCAGTCATGGCCTAATAACTGAGAGTCAGAATGGTAACCCGAAGGTTGTGGGTTTGATTTTCAATACCGGCAGCAAATGGCTACCCTTGAGCAAGGCACCTAATCCCCAATCGTTCCCCAGGTGTGTGTGTGTGTGTGTGTGTGTGTGTGTGTGTGTGTGTGTGTGTGTGTGTGTGTGTGTGTGTGTGTGTGTGTGTGTGTGTGTTCACTACTCACTACTCCAAATGTGTGTACACTAACTTGGATGGGTTAAATGCTGAGGACAAATTCTGAGTATTTGTTACCATACTTGGCCTTTAGCCTACATGTTGCTTATTTTTACAATTAATAGAATACAGTAATTACAAAAAAGAGGAAACAAATTAGTAGAGAGGGTAATGTAACAGGAGTATTTAAAGTAAAATAACAGTGTGAAAAAAAAAATAGACAGACTATCAAAAAATGGTTTTCACTGTAACACTGCTTGCTGAACTGTTACATTTTTGGTCTCATATTCTTCTGTTGGGAACCATTTGTTCAAAGATGTTGATGACTTCCATGAGGATGTGCCAAGTAGCAGCAAATCAGACAGTCTTTCCTGTCCATAGAGACTCCTCAATCTGGGCTTGACCAGTTTAAGCTTCAATGATGATCATTTTACTGTGGCTGTGGAAACTGGTAATGTAGCATATATTTTCACCAGCTTATATAAGGCTGGGAACACAAGATCTTTGAAAATCTCCAACATTACCTTGGCACTTTTCACTGGGCATTTGTTGGCAGAATGAAACGCTCTGACTTTTGCTCAGCAGCTGCTCTTCTTACTCAACTCCATAAAAGCTGCAGAGAATATGAGCGGCTTCCTTGGCCTCATCGTCCAACACACCTATACATTTACATGCATCTGTCAGTGTATGTAGTGACTTCATGATCTTGCAAGTCTTTATCTGCATATTTGGGTTCTCTTTCCCTTTAAAAAGTGGGTCTGGAGCTCTTGCAAACAGACATCCAAAAATGTGTAGAAAAGTATTATACCCTGTAAAATTATTTGAGTGTGTGTGGCTCATGATCTTCAGTACCTGATATTGAGCATTGCATCAGCTTTGCAGGTATTTTTTGTCCATGCCCAGGAATGACATAATAATAATAATAATAAACTTTATTTAATATAGCACCTTTAAAAGTTGCATCTCAAAGCACTTTACGCTTTCATTGCAAACTCCTCAAAGCGGCATTTTCGTACAGAAAAGATACATTAAGATACAAAAAAATTCAATAAATAGAATCATACAAATCACAGTCAATTTAAAAGACATAATCACATATATGCTAGCCGGAAAACGTTTTAAGAGAAGATTTAAAAACACTAAAGCCCCTTTCACACAGCGCTTTGAACCCGGCAAATTGCCGGCAAATTGCCAGAGCGCCTTCTGTGTGAACGCAAACTCGACCCGGGATTTATGCCGGGATCGATGCCGGGTCGGGACCTAGTAACATTGCCGTGTTCAGTCCCGGAACGCGCGCTGTGTGAACAAAAGCCGTAATATTGCCGTGTCGTAGTGATGACGCTGAAGCCGGGCTCGTTCTCCAGCTGTGAAACGGTACGTAAAGCGCAATTTTATGATCGAATCAGAGAAAAAAATGCACAAGCGTGGTTTCTCGAGAGAGAGATCGCAGCTCATAAGCAAACTTAAGACTCTGCTGAGATTACAAGTCACATCGATGTCACGTGTCTTTACGGCATTTTTACGGGTTGTGTGTGAACGCACTCTCTGATTCCGGAAAATCACTGGCAGTGTGAATGAACCAAAATCAAACGAACCCGGGTCACTTTATCCGTGTATTTTCCGGAATCTCTGTGTGAAAGGGGCTTAAAAGATTCAGCATGTCTAATCTCAGTGGGGAGAGAATTCCACAGTTTTGGAGCCAAAGAAGAAAAAGCCTGGTCACCCATAGAGCGTGAACGAGTAGCGGGAATAGTTAAAAAGCCAGAATCAGAAGAGCGGAGATTACGCCTTGGGGTGTAGACAGTTAAAAGTTCAGACAGGTATTCTGGCGATAAATCATGCAGGGCCTTGTAGGTAAGCATGAGAATTTAAAAATCTATACGAAACCTGAGAGGAAGCCAGTGCAAGGACTCCAAAATTGGAGTGATGTGCTCACTTGTCCTGGACCTTGTCAGGATTCTGGCTGCTGAGTTTTGAACATACTGCAATTTATTTAGAGTTGATTTGGGGCCCCTAGAGAGCAGAGCATTACAATAGTCGATGCGAGAAAAAACAAACGTGTTAATCAGTTTTTCCGGAGAAAGATAACATGGGGCGCAGTCTTGCAATATTTCTGAGGTGAAGAAATTATTCTTTAACCGTGTTCTGGACATGAGGATCGAATGTTAAGTTTGAATCAAATATCACCCCCAGTTTTAAAAATTTTGTTTGAAACTATTTGGTGGGGTGAACCAATCAGCATAACCTCAGTTTTGTCACTGTTGAGACAAAGAAAATTTTGTGACATCCATATTTTTACCTCCGATATGCAGTGTTCAAGAAAGGCAACAGCCGAGTTATCACCAGGTTTTGAGTGAATGTAAATCTGAGTGTCGTCTGCATAAAAATGAAACTCAAGACCAAGAGATCTTAGAAGTTGCCCCAGGGGAAAACAATCAGGAACATCAATCAGGAACATCAATACCTGCTTCCTCAGCATAGCTAGTGGCTCTTTCATAGATGCTCTTGAACTCCTCCTCAGTCCTTAGGTCTCTTAGTCGAGTGACAATGCCACTCACTATGTCGTATGCAGCTCCCAAATCTTCCAAGTCTTCCTTTTGAATGGCAATGGAGGCACATGCAGTTTCAAGGAATACAGGAGTTGTCATTTCCAAGCAAATCTAAGTGTATTGAATGCAGCAGTATCTTTGCTTCTCCAACTGCATCAGGTGGATTTTGTTTTATTAATGTGGTCAGGAATTTCAGGAAGTTCTTCAAGGCTTTCTCCCTAGATGCCCACCAAACGTCAGAGAGCCTTTCTAGTTCCATTGGACTCTGATCTGGATACATTTCTTTCTGGGTCTTCACAAAAGAAAATGCCGCTTTGAGGAGTTTGCAATGAAAGCATAAAGCTTTTCCTCCAAAGAAAAAAAAGGTTGCCAAAAGACTGCTTGACTGCAGATTCCACAAGCACTACATTTCAGCAGTGTGCCTGGCAGTGGACATACAGTGCTTTATTTATTTATCGCGACTGAAGTCCTTTTGTAGTGACCACTCAATTAGCAGCACCGTCATATCCTGGGCCATTTATGTTTTCCACTTTGAGGTAGGCTTATTCTCGCTGAGAGCTCTCACCAATTTCTCAAGCTCTTCTCCTATTGTGGAATCCACGTGGCACAAGCCAATGAAGCGTTCTTTTATTTCTATCTTATGGCAAATGATTCTTGTTCTTTATGGGAGATCAGTGGTTCCATCATGTAAAATTGAAAAAATGGATTCATCTTGGATTTCACTGTGTATGACTATAAAGCAAGGGCTGATGTCATTCTGCATTCGATTTGAAAGGAGAGACACCTGTGGTCGTTTCTTTGACTTTTCTTCTTTGACTGACTCAAGATGGAGTTGTAATATGCTGTTATACTTCCCTAGGAGTTCAACCAACTCCAGAAAGTTTCCCTTACTTAAAATACTTGAACTTTCATTGTCACCATGGAAGGCATTTCCTTGGCTGCATCTGAAATCACATACTTCCCTTTTAAATAGTGGGCAAAAAACAGTATGTGACAAAAGTATTTCAGAATTCGCAGTACGCCAAAAAAGTACCTGGAAGACCTCCTACTTCCGGCTAGATTCTGAAGTGTGCATATGATGAACACTTTACTATCTCATAGGGAGAGGATTTGTGATTGGCAGTGAAGCGACAGTAACTGACGCTGGTTGGTCACATGATAATGACAACATGGTGAATGTAGTACGTCCAGATTACATTCATACTACACACATTCATACGATATAGAGCATACTTTTTTAGCATTCTTAATGTAATTACTCATTCGAAATAAGTACCTACTCAAGAGAGTATGCGATTTCAATATGTTCATGGCATATAAATAATCGACAACTTAAACAGTGCATTCTGTAATTTTTAGGCGAATATTCAAGCCAGGGATTGCCCCCTTTCATCTTAAGGGAACTTGACGAGTTCACACTTAGGCCTACATCTAATTATTTTAATTACACCTTTAATTACACACTTACACCTTTATTTGCTTGCAAACTCGTGTCTGTAAATGTAACAATTTGATGTAGAAATGTGAAATGTACCATAAAAGTCCTATATTTTATGGGAAACGGCTCTAAGTCTAAATATTTCTTGAAGGGAGGCAGAAAAGAGCAGAAGAGATGAGAGAGAACAGACCTCAAGGTGCTTTATTGATCAATTAATGCTAGAAAATGTTGAAACATTTTCTCCCAAAGACATCTGAGCCCTCTCGTGATTAAAATGGCACATGGATAGCTAAAAAAAAAAAAAAAAAAAAAGGTCACAAATGCAATATTGCTCAGCGGCGAATATGTTAAAGACTTAAGTAAAATACCTTTTTCATTAACTTTTCGATTTCGGCCTTTAAACACGGAGCCATGGTTCCTTTTGCATGCGTATAGTTGAACATAATATTGATCTCTCTCTTCCAGTAAACCTGTTCATAAACATTGAGAGCACAATAAAAGTAAAAATGCTCATCCAGCCTATCACACCCTCAATTTAGTATAACAATGGAATCGATATTCAATCACATAAAAATAATAAAATACAGATACATTGCAAAATAGAAAGTAGTAGTATGAAAGTGCTATATAAATGCCTCATTCACTTATTCATTCATTCATTCATTCATTCATTCATTCATTCAAAACAGTTATTTAAAAAAAAAATGTAATACAACATGTAATTTAACTACCAGAAATGTATTGAATGGCTATGGTTCTTATACATTTAGCCTAAAGAAAATCAGAATTTTTACAATGATACAAAATAATTTTCTGGCACACATGAAAGTAGATTAAGCCCCACACACATTAGTATGGTTCCCAGCTGTGCTTGTGTCTGTCACTAGTTATTACACCATACACACATCTGTCACTGCAACTACCAGTCCTTTTTTTCATTGTTTTTTGATAAGGTCTGCCTCATGCCTTTACTACTGTCCATCACTGGAGAGCATGATGGTGCAATACACACCCAAAAAATGAAAATTCTGTCATCATGTCGTTCCAAACACACAAGACTTTTTTTTTTTTTTGAATACAAAAAGTGAATTCATGACTGTTCTCGTCCATTTCACATCTTCGTATTTCGTCTTTTTTGTGTGGCTGAACTGGTTGTTTGAATAATTACAGCATTTTCTTTACTCAAGAAACACTACATATGAAGACTAATGTTTATGGGCCTTATTTATAAAATGTTGCGCAGAAACCGTCCTACATTTGATCTTACGAACATTTCTCAAGTGTGTGTACGTGTGATTCAGAGAACGAACATACACATAAAAAAAACGTGCGTACACCTCTCTTCCAATTCTGTTAATCACACGTTCTAGTATTTGTGCGCAGCTAAATGGTTTCAGATCTCCACCTTGTAAATGCCGCCTAATTAATGTCATTAACACATAACAGAGCACCAGTTGACATCCAAATCCTTTACTTGCAGTACTCCGACCCTCTGCCACAAGGAAAAGTGTGTACGTCTACTTAGACCCTGACGTGGCGCTGGCGCGGTCTTTGACTTTCCACGTCAAAGACCGTTCTTATAAATATGAACGTTGGCGTGGATTTTACTCTAAGTTCAAAGTTGTGCATTCGCACGTTTTATAAATGAGGCCTGAGGAGAGTCTTAGTCTAGCAGTTGTTATCGAGCCATAGCCACTGTCTTAAACACACTTCATCTTTAAAGGTGCTCTAAGTGATGCTGGGAGTGTTGACATTCGAATTGTTGTCAAACAAAACGGAGGCTAGCTAGACCCTCCCTCCTCCTCATCCCGTCTCCTCCCTCCTCCCCTCCCTTCCGGCATAAAGGAAAGTCAAAGGCCCCGTTTACACGATGGGAAAACGCAGATATTTCCCTGCGTTTTGGCCTATCATTTACACGAAAACGCAGTTTTTATCCCAGAAAACGATTATTTCTAAAAACGCCGGCCAAAGTGGAGATTTCTGAAAACGCTGGTTATGTGTTGCCGTGTCAACTGGGAGAAACGGGGTTTTAGGTTCTCAAACGTAACATTATGCGCCAGAAAATGCTTACATCATGTGAGCGCCCTATGTTTAGAGTTTGTTCCATACTGTCTATGAGTTTGTTTGGCTACTATTTGATCATGGATGCTGTTAAAGTGGTACTCATTTTTACTTTTGTGAAAACGCTTTTGGCCTGTTTGCATTTGCTTCGCTGTCTGTCCACACGAACGAACCTCGCGCCATGTCTATTGTTTTGAAAGGAGCAGGAAGTCGCTCGTGCTATTCGTCGTTGTCGATTTTGAGGATTCTGGTTGGCTTGCATGGCTTTATCCTTCTCCTTACACTGCCGCCCCTTTGTATTTATGCGGGTTGATGTAAACGACAACTTTTTTTGAAAACGATGTTGTGTGCACGATGTTATTTTTGAAAACGGAGGGGGAGAAATATTCGTTTCTCTAAATACCCGGCTATGTGTAAATGTGGCCAAAGTAGTCACTAAAAACAAAGTTAAGTTTTACTGATACTTCATTCAATGTGTAATGTCACCAAGTTAGATAAATGCTTTTATATATTGCAGAACAGAATGCAGAAAAAGAGAAACATTGTCTTAAAATCGTTTCGCTACCTGAGGTTATAACTATAACTATAGCTCCCATTCAAGGACGCAATAATAGCAAGATAACGTT
Source organism: Leuciscus leuciscus (assembly GCF_965113295.1). Taxonomy (NCBI): domain Eukaryota; kingdom Metazoa; phylum Chordata; class Actinopteri; order Cypriniformes; family Leuciscidae; genus Leuciscus; species Leuciscus leuciscus. The sequence continues at coordinate 32,031,144 of NC_138733.1, forward strand.
AGCTTCGCGTTTCCCAGTGAGCATAAACAACGGCGGCGGCGTAAACAAATTTAGTCAAAGTTGTCAATAGCCTATAAATGAACATTCAAATCCATAACAAACAGTGGGTGAAAAATGGATTTACCTGTTCTGTAAAAACAGAGCAACTGAATGTCTGATTGGAAGCCTTTCTGCCGGCGGAGTTCTCGCCACATTTCGAGGGTTTTTCCGATGTAAATTCGGGACTTCGCGCGTTCCTTATCCTTGTCCCTCTTCTTTACAATTTGTTCATCGGAACGTCGTCTCTTTAGTCGTGTGTCGGCCATAATTCAAACTTCCCTCTTCATGCTTCTCTCTCGTCTCTCCTCCACACCCCCTTCATGTCCACGCGCACTAACCCCCAAACCACACCCCTCAAATACTTCTTGTCGGTGATTGGCTGGAGCACTGTTTGTTGTGTTTCGTGGTGCAAGTGAGCCCAGTTTGTTTTTGTTGCCGTTTGTGGAGCCTGTGGTGTCTACAGAGACCGCGTTTTTTTACAGTGTGTTCAGGGGACACGCAGCTAGCGGATAGTGAGGAGATGTTTGCTGTATGTGACAAAAAATGTTTTGGCCTAAAAAACGCGTGGCATCACTTAGAGCACCTTTAATAACATGAGTTTTTGGCAAAATGACAGAAAAAACTGAGTGCCCAGATAATGTCAGTAAACTTTATAACCAGTGATATGATGAAAACGTAATGCGATGCAGTTATTGCCTCAGATGCGGCCGTTCTAATGACGGACAAAAACACAAACCTCCAACATTCACTGGTGAAAAACCTTGTAACACCATTTGATCTTGATTTTGGTAAAATGTTAATAATATAATGACTCATGCAAGTGTCTGACCAAAGCAATGACAACATGGTGTTTAATTATTTAAAAAATATGTATATAATATAATGTGTATATATATATATATATATATATATATATATATATATATATATATATTTTATAGTGTATATATATTACTATAATATATATATATATATATATATATATATATATATATATATATATATATATATATATATAGTATATAATATATATTATAGTATATATACTATAATATTATATATACTATAATATATATATATATATATATATATATATATATATATATATATAATAGTAATTATATACTATAATATATATATATAATAATATATTATAAAGTGCTGTTCTCCCGACAACAACGATATAATGAAAATGACAAATCTTTTAAGCTCCAAAAATCGAAAAAAAATCCACAAGTTTTTGTGAGAGAAAGTTTTGTAAAAGACGTTTATTCACTGGAAATGCACCAAATGTGGATCTTAATGTCTGTTTGTTCCTCATACAAAGCTACTTGAAACAGAGATATCGAAGATTGGCTGTTTTTATGATACTTTTATAGTGTTTTTGTGTCCTATTGGACTTTTCAGTCCCATTTTCATTTTTGAGAGAGAAGAGTGTCCTGAATAACATCCACCTCTTATGCCCCACAGAAGAAAGAAAGTCATTTGGAACAACATGAGGGTAAATGAATATTGACAGACCTTTCATTTTTGGCTGAGCTATTAACATCGAATGTGACACTTTGTCACGTTCCAGCAGGATCTGTATCTTTTGGCTCTGGATGGAAACCAGGTGTTATTATTGAGAGAGAGAGAGAGAGAGAGAGAGAGAGAGAGAGAGAGAATTAAGTCAAAAAGGTCAATCATTCAACTGTCTGAGACTGCAGCTCCAGCTGCCGTTTGTGTCTCTCTTACACACACACACACACACACACAGTGTGACTAGGGTTCAGTAAGCCATCTGCCAAGACACTAGACTGATAAAGACACATAATCCAAACAACTGCCTTTTTTTTTTGTCAGCTAAGCACCAACGACAGTTTACGCAAAATAAATTTGCAATTATGCCTCCAAATCAGAAGTAATGATTTTCTTTGGCAAAAATCGGCACACTAGCATCAACGGGTTCATGCATTTGATGGACTACAGCTCTCCGGCCTGCTTTTCTGCAGATAAACGACATTACGCAAGACTAATGATGAAAAAAAAAAAAATCAGAGTGACTCCTTTACTTTTTTTTTTTTTTGCAATGCAATGCAATGCAAAAAATGTGAATATGTGTTTATTTACCGCTGTGAAGTCCGCTAAATGGAAAATCAAATAATCAATACATGAAACAAGAACAAATCTCCAGTTGCCGCTTTAAAGGCAGATGTGCAGCTTAGTGCGGCTCCAGATTAAGTTGATCATGAAATCCTCTTTGACCGCACGCAGTATTATGCAGGCCGCTCTGGCACGGTTCCTAATTGGCTGCGGATTTACCTGTAGAACTGAGACATTTCACAGCATGCGGGTCCCTGCTTGAAGAATGAGCTGTTGAGGTGTTTCCTGAGGCAGCGTTCTGTGTTGGTCCTCTTTTATGTGACTGGTGGTGGTACAAGGGAGACTGAGCTCATCAAATATTTATTCTAAAGGAATGGAACAACTAAAGTGTTAAACTTATCTTATGGTTTAATCAATTTGCTCAGTAAAAAGTGCTACTATTATTTCATGCATGGAAGCCCAGATGAGTTTTAATTTCTGAACGAATGGGCTGAGGCAAAAAGCTGTGCTAATAAGCTCATTTGTGCTGATTTGCCGATGTCACCACAAGATATCACAAGTCCCAGGATTCATTTCGGATTTTCTTTATCACTTTAGTGCATCATCATACCTGTTTGTGGTTAATAACTGCAAATTTAGCCCAAAAAATTTGGAGGCAATATATAAATCTGCCAAAATTAAAAGATGAAGAGCAGGGTTGTGTGCCATTCACAGTTGGTTTGAGAAAATCATTTAAATTTCAAACAAATTCATGAATTTTAATTGAGGTACCAAACATGGTATGGATGGAACAGATAGTAATAGATAGAGAGATGGATGGATGGATGGATGGATGGATGTGTATATATATATATATATATATATAGTAATCATTCAGATGGATGGATGGATGGATAGAACAGAGGATGGATGGATGGATGGATGGATGGATGGATGGATGGATGGATGGATGGATGGATGGATGGATGGATGGATGGATGGATGGATGGGTGGATGGATGGATGGATAGGTGGATGGATGGATGGGTGGATGGATGGATGGATGGATGGATGGATGGATGGATGGATGTGTGTATAATATATATATATATATATATATATATATATATATATATATATATATATATATATATAATTTAGTAATCATTCAGATGGATGGATGGATGGATGGATAGAACAGAGGATGGATGGATGGATAGATAGAACAGAGGATGGATGGATGGATAGATAGAACAGAGGATGGATGGATGGATGGATAGACAGAAGCAATATTAGTTCAGACAGGATAATTTTTCTTAAAGGTACACTGTGTGGAAGAATTTCTCCCATCTAGCAGTGAAATTGTATTTTGCATTCAAACGAATAGTGCTCTCTAGCGCCTCACTTTTTCAAATGCGTGTTGCAACTACAGTAGCCGTTATGTACCAAGAAGCTATGACAACATGTCTTCCAATAGCACTTCATCGAGTTTAATTATACATGTTCTACTGTTATGCTGCCTATTTAATGCATTACACAACCAAGCAATGAAAAAAAGCTTGTAATTTAGACCATAACATTGACTTACCTGTCGAGAAGAAAGCAGGGAACTTCAGCGTCCCTTTCAAAGTCTTTCTCCTTCATTAGCTCTTTCCACCTGGGAAAAGCTATCCCGATATTTACCCTCGTTTTTTTAATTCGCCGGTCACGTTTCCTTTTGAATTAAATGTTTTGTTTTTGGCGACGAGGATTCCTTCTCATGTGGCTCGGCATAAGTATGATCCTGCATTATGAAGTACCGTGCAGTGCAGCCTTTCAAATTTGCCGGGGCAGTGACAAGCGCCTCTCACTGATCTCCTGGTTTCAGTCACGTGACGCTGGCTCTGAACGAAAATGCGTTGTGGAAACGCATTGAGGAAACGCGTTGAGGTAGGCTAGTGCTTTTTGTCCCTCTCTGCTATTATAGTTTTTCAAAATGGCGGAACGACATGGAAGCCTCCTTGGACTTACCCGTCCAATGTAAATAAAGATAAGAAATTCTTCGCTTACGAGGATAAGTCAGATCATCGGCAGAGGTAATTTTACACCAATGAGGACATATTTATGAATAAAGACATTGATTTTAGCTAATAAAATACTTAAACTACACAGTGTACCTTTAATGATTTTTGAGCTACAATTAAAACAAGACATCTGTGATTTGATGCACTAATTTGGGAGCGTTCATGATGTCTGAAGGTTTAATAAAGAGTGTGCGTCACAACACCCCCTGATGTTAATAATTATAACACAATGTATATAATTAAGGAAGGCACTTAGTTTTCTTAATAGATATAATTGTCTAAAGTGGACACTCTCCTTTGATTGAATTCTCCTTGTATGTTGGATTTGATGCCTTAAACCACCATCTGTTATTTTACCATTATGTTGGCAAAAAGGTCTAAATCCATTTAATATAGGTTCACCAGGCAGCTTGACGAGAAATTTAGCATTAGTTTATGTATTTGACAAAAGTAAAAATAATTTAGGGCAAGCATTGGGGAAAATAAATCATACAACAATCGCAGATATTTCTAGTTTGCTCTTAAATTACTTTCTACTTGCTTAAATCAGTTTTATGAGCTATGAAACAACAACAGATTTTTGCATATAAAAAGTGTCCTACTAAAGGCCTTTTTAACTGAGCACCAATTGAACGTACCATGACTTATTTTGTCCAAACAGAAATTCTTAATAGATAAAAGCATTAGATACTCAAATGCCAAAGGTGCAAAACCAAATTACTTTGCAACATAACAGAAAACAAATATAAAAGATGCACAAGCATAATGTTAAAAGATAAAATAAGGAAAATCATGGTCCGTCCTTCTCACTGAAAGGATCACATACTGTATGCTTTAATTACCAGCTGGCAGGAGCGCTAAAGCTCTTCTGAACCCAAAACGTAATGCTTAATACAGAACTTAATACTCACTCCAGAGGCAGAAGTGAACATCACACCAAATGCACTGGATTTCACTGAAAAAAAAAAAAACACTCATTAGCTTATTCGTCCCTGCATGACCTCAGTCCCGGTATAATGTGGATGCAATATGGAGATGCATTCCCAATTTCCCACAGGTGCTCAAATTATCCATGTTCTCCTAAAACAAGATGAAATCATATGGTGAGGCAGCCGTTTCATTTTTTTCTTTTTTTTTTACTTCGAAGCTGCAAAAAGCCTCGGATTATCTGAGGACACCAGAATTGTTGAACACAGTGAATTTAGGTGAAAAGTAGAAGTCACAGAGAGATGTTTCAAAAAATACTTTAAATGCAGAAATAATTCTTAGTTTCTTAAATGACTCATGCCTAGAGGGGCTCATTCGGAGCAACTGAATTGTGACATCATTTAGAAGACATGATTAGAAGTTTAATGCATATTAGTTGCTCCTCGCATTTTCACGTGCAAGAATTCAAAGAGTAAACGTTTAGCGTGGAGTGAGTTACTTTCGTTTCCAGTGAAGGATCCAGTGTGTTGTAGGCAGCGGCTAAAGACTGCAAAGAGTCATAAATACAGAGAGAACAGCGCAACAGACAATCTGAAAAACCTGTGTTTGTAGTCAATATTTCAAACTGGATGACCATGAACACAGTGTTTTAGGCCAAATTGAAGGGAAAAACTGAAAGAAAAGAATTGTGACCAGATGTGCACGATCAGCCACAGATTTGTCATTTCTGAAAAATGTGTTCATTACAATTAAACTTTCTTATTAAATGATGTTGGTACCATTGTAAAGAGAAAACACAAGTGATGTAATTACCTGTAACGGCAGAAGAAGGAAAAAACATCACCAGACAGCAACATAGTGACGGCCCACATCTGGGCCGTGTGGAATCCAAGTGTACCAGATGTGGCCGACACTATGTTGCTGCCTAGGGATTCGAACTTGTCCATCAAAATACAATCAACGCAACCTGAGTGTCTTCCAAGTTGAGCTATTTAACAACTACATCTGATGGACTACACTACAACACAGCTCCAACACATATTGTGCGACATAATACTCATCACTCAGTATTTCAATGAGCAGACAAATGACCTAAATAAACAAGCCCTCTATTGAGGTGATTTAGTCACACTTGTAACACACCCATGGCAATGTCTATATTTTTTTTTTATCACACCTTTTGATAACACACTGAATAGATATGTGGGGGAAAAAAGATGTATAGCTGTACTGAAAGCATTATATCAAAACCTGTGTGTCAAAACTTCACTGTGTTAACATAAGGTGTGATTAAAAAATGACATTGACATGGGTTTTTGTGCTAGAACAGATGCTGTCAATACAGTAAATGTTCCCTCTGTACCGTAATCTATACTGTAGTTGAGCTTTTTAGATGTTTAAGTTACAGTAATTTGGCAGTCTTTACCAGGGTAAGGCCTCTGTTGATAGTATCACATGGTATTCTGTAATATAAAATGCCTGTATTTTGATACAAAAGATAGCCTACCTGATCTGTCTCCTGATCAGTATGCAAGGGCTGAATATACATACATTCAATACTACAATATTCAATACAATACTATACTTGCAGTACATACAGTATACAATATATTCACCTGACTAAATTGGGATTACAGTACTTTATGTAATTGCAAAATGTGTTTATATTGTACTGTGTAAAACAGTGTACACTATACTTATTTTTTTCTGTAATCGCATGCTCTGGATGCTGTGTTCTCAGTTTTTCTATGTTCTGTCTAATGAATGATAGTGTTTATATTGACTGGCTGTGTGTATGATCTGAAAGCATGGTTTGATTTTTTTGAGCCAATTGTTTGATTTTGCCAGAAGAGTCAGGGGTTTTGTGAATTTAGTTTGAAGATTTATTTATTTATTTATTTTTAACCATCGCTAGGACACATTTCTCAGTACTTGGAACACTCTTTTTCAAAGCTCTACACACAGATCTCCTAACCAACTTGCATCTTGGCACAGCAGTTAATTTCACATTCAAAATGCACTTAAACTACAAAAACACTTCATACATGTCTCTAAGTTCATATACATTTCTTCTGTAACACTAAACAAGTTTTTCACCCAACAAACACACGTTATCACTCATAAAACAACCTGAAAAACACTAACAGGTAGCATAATATAATGTTTTCTTTTGTTTCTTTATAAAACAAGAAAGACAATCTCTACTCAATAAGAAACTCCAACATTGCATTCGAATCCCGTAACAAGGATGAAATTGTCTAGTATGGGTTTTTTTGTTTGTTTTTTGTTAAACGTACTTCTGCCATTACAGGTAATGACGTCACTTGTGTTTTATCTTTACAATGATACCAACATCATGTAGTAAGAAAGTTTAATTGTAATGAACACATTGTGCAGGTTTTTCCGGAATTGACAAATCTGCAGCCAATCGTTCACATCTGGCGTAAAGTCAAAGCCACTTAAAGGCAAGCCTGTGAAAAAAAAGCCTGCGAAAAAAGCGCAACACTGCTGTAAAAGAGACAAGAGGCCATTTTTTTTTAATGGATGTCAATGGAGGAAAGGCTTCACTAAACTTGACTAAACTAAACACTAAATATTTGTTTTGGATTAATCTATTTTACACCGAAAAAGCCACAGACAATTGCTCAAAAGGTAGGATTCAGTTTACGGCACTTCTCATTAATTTCTATGGTATCCATTAACAGTGATTGACTGTCGCACACCTCTGAACGAAATTCAATAATGTCAAGGCTGTTGGTTATCAAGGCACACGTTATCCAAGTTAGCTTGGATGGTAGAGCCATGGACCATCATATCTCCCAAAAATAAGACATGTCTGGTAAAGTCACCAGTTGAACAGTTCTGTCAGTTCTGCCTGAAGCAAAACGCCACCTTGTACAGGTAAGAAAGCTGTTGCAATAGTGTTCCATTTTTACCATAATGCTATTTAAAGAGCAGACATAGAGCTTACTGCAAATTGAAAATATGATTTTCAGTGATAAACCTAGTCTTAAAATTATAGGCGCAATTTGCAGGTGGGACATGTCCCCACAGATATGTACACGCATGTCCCCACCACTTTTGGAAATATCTCGAGGCACGGATGTATCTAATACAAAAGAAACATCTCTAGTTGATTAGCAATTCATCCTTTGTGTTAAATAAGAAGCATTCTGGTGCTGGAATTGTTTTTGAAATCATGCTGAGTGGCGGAAGGCAACAGTGTTCTCTTGGTGCTCGTGCACGGTCTCCACACACATGAGCGCTTCAATCTATCGCTTAAGGCTGTTGTGGAGACTATTCGTTCCGGTGAAATCACAAAGCAAAATGTACACAAACATGTCCCTGCTCTTGATATACAATCACTGATGAACATCTTTGGTTTTAATGACATTTTATATATATATATATATATATATATATATATATATATATATATATATATATATATATATATATATATATATATATATATATATATATTCGAACCCAGAACCTCTGGGATGCTTAATAAAAATTCTACCACCCATCCATTAAGACACGAAATGTATTCACTAATGTAAATACTCTCGAGACTAATGATATTTTGAATTGTGGAAGATGTAAGCATGAAACTATCAAATTAAACATGAGTTCAGTTTCCTTCAGTTCAGGACCACTTTTAAGAATATCTTGGATTTGGCGAAAGGCTTAGGCTAGAAGGGGCTCAGCTTCCATACTTGACAGTTTGATATACATCCTTGAGGCATAAGTCCCCCTAGCCTGATAATATCCAAATGTTTCTTGGCTACATACACAATTGCAAAAGATTGGCACATGGCAATGTGAACAATAGTAGTCCAGTCAAAACAGTTTCTAAGCAGAAATCCAAATGCTTTATTCTAGAGATGCTAGGAGGTGGAGGAGTGGAGATGGGTACACGGTGCGACAGACTGAGGAGCGTGCGGTTGAATGGGCTTAAATACTGTAGTTGATTAGAGTAGGTGGAGTAACGGATCAGCTGAGTGTCAACGGATATTGTTAGTGATCAGCGGTCTGCCTAAACTATGATTGAATTCCATTTGATCACTCAAGGTCCGCTTCACTCAAGCTCCATTCGATCACTCAGGACCACTTTTGAGAATAATACAATTTATTGACAATTCTAGGATTTGGCGAAAGCCTTAGGCTCTAAGGGGCTCAGCTGCCATACTAGACAGTTTGAGATACATCCTAGAGGCATAAATCCCATAAACACAATAGCGTATTTCAAAGTCAATGAGTCGGGATCGATTTCATAACTGACTTGAGACTGTGTCTTAGAGGAGTGCGGCTCCTTAAAATCCACAGGGGTAGCGTACCTCAAGAGGGTAGGGAACAGAGTTCCCTGAGCTAGTCTTCAGTCTCTGATCAGGCGTGTTCAGAAGAACTATAGGAGCAAGACTGTACTTAAATATGTAGGTTAACACTGAAAATGTATTCAACAATCCCCCAACAAACTGAGTACATGGTACATTAGGATGGATTAACATGTTCTGTCTGATGGGTTGAGTCTATAGAGTGTGGTTGCTTATTGTTTTCTGGGCTTGCAATATGTCGTTAGTTCCTGGGCGAATGTAGCGTTGGAAAGCAGATGATGTCAATAATCCCATTCTTTTGAGCATAGGAGCAGGGATGGAAGAAGCTGCTGTTTTGGCTGCGCCGATGCGGAAGGAGTGCGCTATGTAGAGTTTAAGGGTGGTAGATGGAGGTGATGTGTGAACCAGCATCCTGTCATAATGTTCCCATTCTCTGTGGCAAACAGTGGCTCGTTGGAATGCGAATGAGCGCAGTAGTTCAGGTGGAAGAGAGATATGTCTCTGAGATATGAGATATGGTTACAAACACACCTTTCTGTTCTTTATCTGACTTTGAATGTTTAAGGTGAAAAGGTTAAAACATTTTAGAATGTGCAGTAAATTCCCCACATGAAAGGCTGAAAAAGAAAAACTGCTTCCAGGAGTGCGTTAACATATGGGCCAAAGAAACATATGGGCCAAAGAAACCTGTGGGCAGCTGAGAAACCATGAGATGAACTCTAGGGAGGGTGAAAGGTAAACGGTTATCATTAATAACTGGAATTTCCTTTTTCATGAGGCTGATGGATGGATTTTTGAGAAGGCTTTGCATCTCGGGAACCAAGCATCTTAGATGGAATTGAATTCCTGATACTAGTGCTTTAATGGATGAAGGCTGCAATTTTTTTGACTCAAAACAATGGACAACCAGGCACATACTGTGTTAACTGAAACAATAGAAACTGGATGTGCAACACAGAATGAAGAATAGTAAGACCAGGCAGAATCATAGGTTTTAATGTGGATTTTGCCATTCCTAATCTCATGTGTTGATTAGCTGAAGAGATCAGGTGCCCTAGAGAGTCATCGAGGACAGTTATACTGGAGGGAAGGCAGTAGAGACTTGTTGGGAAAGACCTGGGCATAACCATCTGAATTACTGGAAATTGAATCTAGATAAGGAGCCAGCAATTTTATTGCACTGCACTGCTCACATAGTGAAATTACCCAGTACGCATGACCAGGTAAGACGTCTAATGAGTTTATTAATGAAAGGAACTGAAGAGCATCCTTTATTTATAATGTTCACGGTAGCTTTAACACAGAACACTATGATTTGCTTTCTGTGCCACTGTTTCCCCCAAAGAATAGCTGTGAGATATAATTCTAGTTGTGCAGTACATTGGAGATCAGAAGGCAAATTTATTTCAATTTCAATTGGCCTGGAATCAGAAAACCACTGGTCCTGAAATATGGCTCCGAAACCTATAGAGGAGGCCGCATCAGTGAAAAATCGTAGGTCAGGGGAAGTTTCGTAATGATCATGGTAGAAAAAGGAAATGCCATTCCAAGACTTGTATAGTTTAACCCAAAAAACTAAGTCTGACCTGCAGCCTTAATCTAAAAAGACTGAATCATGGAGATTACTGACTGATTTGGATATTTCTAGAATTATGTTTGAGGATCTCCCCTTCCATTTGTAAAGCGCTTTGAGTACCTAGAAAAGCGCTATATAAATGTAACGTATTATTATTATTTATTATTATTATAAAATAGCGACCCTGTGGAATAATTCTCTTAGCAAAATTAAGGTTCCCTAATAGAAAGGGATGCTCTCGCTTGGTGACTGATTGAGCTAGCAAGAAGGCTTGTATAAATTCTCTGATACGATTGAATTTATCCAGAGATAAAGAGCCTCGCATATTGATGGAATCCAGAGTAATACCTAAAAAAGGTCTCTTCTGACAGAGGAACTTTCAAAGTTCCTTAAGTTTAACAAAGTTCTTTAGGTGCGAGTATGGAGGGATTTGCTTGAGAGTGTGGGTAATCAATAACTAGGAAATCATCCAGCAGATGGAGCACCAAAGGCAGTTATTGGATAAGATCCAACACAAGGCTTCAGATAAAGAGTTGAAGATGTGTGGGCTACTTTTGCAACCAAAGGTGAAAATCTTGTTGCGGCATGTAATGCAAATAGGTGCCACTGGGATGGGTGGAGGGGCATGATTTTAAATGCATCGGTTATATCAGCTTTACTTAACCAAGCACCTCTGCCGGCAGTTTTAATGAATTTAATGCCGTGGTTGATAGTTGCATAATAAAGAGAAAAAGGCTTGAGATATTCATAAACCACCGTAAGACATCGCTAGATCTGATATGATGGCGAGGTAGGTGTCCAGTTCTTGCCTAATTTCAGGTTGAATTCCATAAATAACGTCTCTTTACACTCTGAAAGCGATGTTAAATTAGGCCATTGTTAGGCTCTTAGAGAGGATGGGGTCACTTTCTTTTAATACCACAGATACGTCACCACAGTCTACAAACCGTTTATCCCTAGATTCAGAGCATAAAAAGATCTTTACTAAATTAATGTTGTTACCTGCCAGGATTTGAGCCTTCAACTGAGGAGTGATTGCTGGTGGGAAGAACGGCACTCCAGGTGAAGCTGTTAGAACGGCGGAACTGAGTGTTTCCCTGGGCTGGAAATTAAGGCTCTCATGTGTTTGGGATACTGGTGAGTGTCGCCTGTGGATAAATACCTGAATCGTCCAGGATGGGATATAGACTGGAAGTATGTTGCTGGTTCTCAAAGGCTTGTAACCTTACATCCATGTGAGATAAGCATTTTGAATAGACGATAAAATAAAATGAGATGCCGAGGACTTTTGCATTTCTTTGAAGATGTGCATTGATAGATGCTCGATTGACAAATGCTTCCTTTTTTGTGTGGCTTTCCATCCAGAAGGTCATGGAGTGGGGACTTCTGATGGTGGAATACACTCTTGTTCCTGTGCAGTTTCTGAGAATATTTGGAATAGATCCTCGTGGCTGGCATGTGGCGGAATCTGGATATTCTGTTTATAGTGCGCCATTTTCTCAAGAGGTCAATCATTGATAGATGAAGATTTTGCAGCTAATCTTGGAGGTGGTTGGGTGTCTATGGATATTTCATTGATGTCAAGGTGGTTGGATTGAGTTCTCGGACAAATCCACGAAGAGGAAGGCATGTTCTTCCGTATCGAAGAAAGGTGAGGAACAAGGCTTTTATTAGTCGCGTGTATGCTGTGGGACTGTGATCTCTATGACGCTTATGTCTTATGAGGAGCATACATTTGATTGGGCTTAAATATTGTGGTTGATTAGAGTAGGTGGAGTAATGGATCAGATGACCGTCAGCTGATATTGGTAGCGATCAGCGGTCTGTATGAACTACGCTTGAATTCCATTCGATCACTCAAGCTCTATTTCTGTCAATAAATGAAACACAATGTACTTTTGAAATTGATTTCTCGACATCGTAATGTTATTTATTGTGCATTTATTATTGTACATTTATGATATAACCAACAAAAAAGTTTTTAAATTAAGTTACGCCACTGCTTGAAATAAATTCTCCGTCGATGGGCGGGGATACAAAAATGCGGAAGTATAATTTGTAGTTTTCACAAAAGCCATTTTGCATCATCCAGCGGACTTTTTCTGACAAATAAACGTGAATTTCTCGGTCCAGGTAACAAGGGGAACGAGTAAACATTGTTCATTTACGTGTACTACTGACATTATAACGATACAAAGTGGGTTCAAAATCGGCAAAGTAAAAATGTATGATTTGCACAACACAATCTATAGATCATTTGTGCTTGTTAGTGATTTGATAAGATTTGGGGAAAAAAACAGCAAGCCAGTCATTGTCAGTGAAATCAACTAATTTTCCACAAGCATCACAATTTCCAAAACTGACAGCCATCAAAATATGCATAGTACAATTTGGCACAGTTTGATTTCTAGTACCCCAGAAATCAATAAGCACGTTAATCCGCTCTGGCCCTCTAAGCAACAACAAAAACAGATTTGCAACAAGATTTGAATCACAGATGCACAATAAAAAGGAACATTAATCCACAAAATAGTGTGAAGTGACTCACGTTGTCTAAACAATACTGTTTTACACAGTGCCATACTTAGCAAGCTAGCTATCTTGAATATTACCAAAGACTTTAGATATACAAAGCCGCTTGTAGTTGGGGATGGAATTGAAAACGGAGTTGTCAAGTCGGATACTTTATGCTTCCCGTAGTGGTTACATGAAAAGAGCTTGTACTGTTATAAATAAATAAAAAGCTTTTTCCAATGGTAGAGCCACGGACCCTCGTATCTCCCAATATCAAGACCATCTCTGTCTCAAGTAGAACAACATTTCTAACCGCCATTCGCTGCTTCAAGTCAGATGCTGCGAAGTGCCGCGTGAAGTCTAGAGCTGCAGCTGCCTTGAGAAACTTCAGTTTCTATAGAAAGTGTTTTGAGACATTTTGAGACAAAAAAAGTGTTGTTGTTTTTTGTGTTCAAATTCTTTTTCATGAATTGAGCATTTAGCGACCACATTTTTTATACAGTTGTTGTCAGATTTCATTGGTGATTTCAAATAGCTATGAAATTTAATCATAAGCTTGGTTGACAGATTTGGAGGATTTGATGTGTCCCCATTCAAAAAGATGAGAGCTGCACTTGCATGACTGAAATAGCTTCCTGAGAGGCGTTTCAAAGATGGCTGCCGAGTGAAATGACTTGCCCTAAGGGGACTTTGATATTATACTATTTTACAAAAGAATTGGATCATTGAATCTGTGGATGTTTTTTTATTTATTACTTTGTACAGATTATGCTTATTTTTTCTGTTTTTGGCAACAGGCTAAAAGGCGACAAGCTCTGTTCCAAAACCTATTTTCCATTTTATAAGGATACTTCCTATGTAGATTTTGATCTTATATTTCATGTTTATTGGTAGTTTGTGACAAGCACACTGCTGAATAATGTTTCATTAGCCTCAGTAGTGTGGACTTTTTGTTAACAAATCAAAATCCAGTCTTGTAATTTGATACGTGCTTCAAATTCTTTTCGATCATCATCTCAGATTTGACTTGCAAAACAAGGACTTGATGTCTGATAGGAAGATGCTTCACTGATCCCTGAAGGGCAGTTCAGGCATTTTTCATCTGCGGTTTCAGATTCAGATTTATAGAACGGTAAACAATCATATTTTGTTACACAAGCACAAATACTTATAGATTACGGATTGCAGTGATTTTGACGGAGAATGTGTAATGATGACACGGTCTGCTCTGGGAGCCACAGATGACCTGTCAGTCATCACAGAAGGGCTCTGTGAGCGTTTAGACAGGCTTGGCTCTTCCCATCCATTACTCTGAACGTTTAGCCAAGCCTGAATCAGCTCATACATTACTGATCACTGCGGGGTAGACACATCCGTCTCACTCCATCTTCTGTAGACACATGCTCTCGTTCACACACCAAGAATCCATGCATTTCATTGTGCGCATACACACAGAGCGGTAGCATTCATTATAATATCCGTTCAACCCGTGTTAGGGAAATTTACCACATATACAATGCATGCAACAACATGCAATTTTTTTTTGTTTTCTTTGGGATGTATACCATAGTAGTACCCTTATTTGTTGCATAAAAAAAAAAAAAAGTACCATGGTAGACGACCTCATTGAATACTTTGCATGCACACTTTTAAGTCCAAAAAACTACTGTACAAATGCTGCTTGCTACGTTCAATTTCATGCATTGTTGCGTCCTGAAATGTGTCAGATCACAATTCATCATGCAATACATAGGACATTATGTGCATTAGCATAAACGTCATTAGAAAGACATAAAGACATTACTCTTCTATAGTCAATTCTCAGCAACTTAGCATGTGATATCCTTTAGCTTCCGAGTAATAGGTCACATGGCCACAAATAAACACCCGTTTTTGTACTGAAGAACATGTACACTGATGAGCCAAAACATTATGACCACTCATAGGTTACTTTTACAAGGGACACATTTTTATGGCGAGCCGACTGAGTCAGAGTATCTCTGAAACGGCAAGGCTTGTTGCTCTCGGTCAACAGTGCTGAGAATTTACCAGCAGGTCAGAGGCGGGACAAACCACAAACCAGTGACTGAGTGTTGGGCGCCCAAGGCTCATAATCCATGAGGGCAACGAAGGCTATCCCATCTGGTCAGAGCCAACAGAATGTCTACTGTGGCACAAGTCACACAAAATTTTAATGATGTTATGGGAGGAATGTGTCACAACAAACAGTGTATCACACTCTGATGCGTACTGGGCTGCATAGTGTCCACCATCGAAAGTGCCTATAATGGGCACGCGAGCAGTGGAGGACGGTCGTCCAGTCTGATGAGTCATGTTTTCTTTTACGTCACATGGACGGCCGTGTACATGTGCGTCATTTACCTGGGGAAGTGATGGCACAAGGACGCACTGTGGGACAATGACAAACCGTTGGAGGGATTGTGATGCTCTGGTCAGTGTTCTGCTGGGAAACCCTGGTCGGGCCAGTCATGTGGATGTAAATTTGCCACCTACCTAAACATCGTTGCAGAGCAGGTACACCCCGTCATGACAGTGGAGTTCCCTGGTGGGAATGGTGGGAATAACATGATGAAGAGTTCAAGGTGTTGCCCTGCCCTCCAAATTCTCCAGATCTCAATTCAATTGAGCATCTGTGGGATGTGCTGGACCGATATGTTCGATCCATGGTGGCTCCACCTCGCAACCTACAGGACTTGAAGGAGAATGTCTTTTGTGCCAGAGACCACAGGACACCTTCAGAGTTCTTGTAGAGTCCATGCCTCGGCGGGTCAGCGCTGTTTTGGCAGCAAGTGGAGGACCATTAGCATATTAGGCAGGTGTTCATGTTTGACTCATCTGTGTACACACACACACACACACACACACGCACGTACACATACGTACACACACACACACACACACACACACACACACACACGCACGTACACATACGTACACACACACACAACACATTCAAACGTTTGGGGTCATTCAATTTCTTTTAAAGAAATTAATAGTACTTTTATTCAGGAAAGATGTACTAAATGCATTAAAAGTAACAGTATAGACATTTATTAAAGTTACACAAGATTTCTGTTTCATATAAATGCTGTTCTTTTGAACTTTCTAAGAATCCTGAAAAAAGAATCATGGTTTCCACAAAAATAAGAATTGTTTGTTTTTGTTTTGTTTTTGCAAATCATCATATTAGAATGATTTCAGAAAAATTATGTGACACTGAAGACTGGAGTAGCCTAATGATGCTGACAAATAGTATAGTTACTACAGAAAATTGACTCAACCTTCAATTTCCAAAAGCCAAAAATTGCAATTACAGTAACGCACATTTGCATTGGAATAAATGTAAAAACAATTACAACGCAATGTATAGCCAGAAGACTTGACCTGTGCAGAGTATGCCTGTTAACACCAGACTAGTGTTAAATAATTTTGTGAATGATTTATTGGTGAAAGTGTCTGTTATTTTTTGCTCTTCCTCTCGCAAATGGCAATTCACTTGATCTGTGCTCATGGTGCAATTCTTTAGTCAGGTGTTCATGTTTCTGGCCTTACAGACGAACGCATACGTGACAAAGAACTCCAAACGTGTCGGATCGACAAAAGAAAGAAACTCTAAATATACCTTTTCGTAGGCTGTGCCTATAAATACGCATCACGTTGAGAGCCCTCCCTCTGAATAATGCACGTTTTTAAAGTGAGTCCTACTGCTCTCATTTGAATGATAGATGTTACATTTCATGCACGTCAAAAATAGATTTCACGAAAAGGAGTCGGTGGATGAAGGGGGGTGCACTCCTTCAGAAATCATTTCCAAAAGAGCGGGCGAGTCCTTTCTTGCTCACTCCATCTCGCTCGTGTTGTGATCTGCACTATATTTAGCTCGGAGAAGTCTATTTTTGTCCTCACGTGCCAGACAGACTCCCCTCACGCACTCGGAGATCTCGTGCAAAATTCCCCCCGTCCTTTCTTTCCTCCCTCCCTCTACGCCTCGCTCGCTCCGCTCTCCGTCTCCCTCTATTTTTCAGCTTCTAATTTGCTCCATCTCTCTCTGATTCGAGCGTTTTGCCCATCGCTTTTCATATTCTATCAGCCTCTCTCTCTCTCTCTCTCTCTCTCTGTGTCGCGTGCCAGTTGTCAGGTGTCCAGCTTTCGGCAGAGAGAGGAGAAAACATGAGGAGAATATAAACAAGACCCGACTAATGAGCCAAAGCCTGAGAGAGAGAGAAAGAGAGAGGCCAAGAGATAGTAAGAAAGGGCTGTCTGGTGTCACTTTGAGCTTTTTCCAGATCTATTTAATTAATCAGAAATAGAAGGGAACGTCTAGACATCAGGTGACAAAACTGATCTGTATTTCTATATAAAGTAACCTTATTAAACGTGACATATTTCAATTCTGTCACAGATGACTGTTATGATATGGACAATGAGCAATTTAATTAATTCATGCTGGCATTTAAGAAATATATTGCATGATTCATTTAAAGCCATTGATAAATGGACCCTATTTACATTTTTAATACACGTTCTGGGTCATATTATGAACGATTCATCAGAGCACGTTAGTCCGAAGACTAAAATGCATTGTCTTTATAACCTTTGATCAAAATCTAATAACTTCCTCTGACATTGAAATTAATTTCCTTTTCCCTGGCATCATCAACCTCTTCATTTTTCAACCCCTCGCCTCTGAATAAACGCTCATTTTTTTTTACGATCCAATCTATTCCTGATGGTTAAAATCAAGTACTGCCTTAGATTTATCCTCATTGATTAATCGGTTTCACTTGGAAATATGGCAAGAAGAACTTTCATCCGCTTTTGAAGAACTTCAGCAATATAAGTGGAAGTAAACTGGGTTGCATGAATGTGGAAAGGTTCAATACAAAATAGGGTCTATCTTTTCTAGTACTACAGAAAATGGACTCATCCCTCAATTTGTAAAACGAAACATTTATTTTATAGTAATATACTGACATTTGCATTGCACTTGAATAATGTAAACATTACAATGTTCCGAAAGTATAGGCATACAACTTTTTGGCCCTGTTTACACCTGGTATTAAGATGCGTTTTGGTCGTACGGACAAGTAGATGACGCAAAATACAGGTGTAAACGGGGTCTAAAACGTTTTAAGCTTTTCCACTTTCGACCACTTCCAGAGGTAGTCGAAAACGCATTAGACCGGATTGCTTTCGTAGTGTAAACGCTCATGTGGTTGAATGTATTAGAACAACAACCAGACGCCTACTCTCCGCATACTGACCTAACATGTAAACATTATGGGAAGTGCATTAGCCAGACAGGATTTAAACTGTCGGGTGAAGAACCAAGCACAATGGGTTTCATTCACTAA
This sequence comes from Leuciscus leuciscus, assembly GCF_965113295.1. Taxonomy (NCBI): domain Eukaryota; kingdom Metazoa; phylum Chordata; class Actinopteri; order Cypriniformes; family Leuciscidae; genus Leuciscus; species Leuciscus leuciscus. Next base: position 32,050,035 of record NC_138733.1, read on the forward strand.
GAATTACGTACACTATTCACATTTATACGTACATTTGAACTCACAAAAACGTTTAGCGTAATTCACAACACATTCGTAAACACATTAATTTGTTCTTAAAGGGATAGTTCACTTTGAAATTAAATTTTGGTATGTTTTAGCTTACCTCAAGGGCATCCAAGATGTAGGTGTCTTTTTTTGTATCAATTTTGATATTTTTAGGTCAAACCGTTCTTGTCTGTCAGTCATATAATGCAGGTCGATGGTCACCACCTCAAAGAGCATGCACAGAGTCCAAATTAAAACAATTCCCCGTCGTCCAAATGAAACAATTCCCCATTGTAAGTACACATTGATGGCCTAAGACACGAAACGAGCGGTTTGTGTGAGAAAACGAACAGTATTTATATCGTTTTTACCTCTTGTACACAGCCATGTCGAAGTGATCTGAGAGCGCGGGCGGGTATAGATATATACACTAGATGTTGCCTTGGCTACGGCAGTTCATTGGAACGAAACAGTAGCCAAGGCGACATCTAGTGTGTATATCTATACCCGCCCGCGCTCTCAGATCACTTGGACGTGGCTGTGTACAAGAGGTAAAAACGATATAAATACTGTTCGTTTTCTCACACAAACCGCTCGTTTCGTGTCTTAGGCCATCAATGTGTACTTACAATGGTGAATTGTTTCATTTGGACGACGGGGAATTGTTTTAATTTGGACTCTGTGCTTGCACTTTGAGGTGGTGACCATCGACCTGCATTATATGACTGACAGACAAGAACGGTTTGACCTAAAAATATCAAAATTGAAACTACTGCGGAAAAAGACACCTACATCTTGGATGCCCTTGAGGTAAGCTAAAACATACCAAAATTTTATTTCAAAGTGAACTATCCCTTTAACCTCTTTCTAATGTTGATGAATTCTGAATGAGCGACCACCAAGTCATTTCTAATTTACATAAAACACGCCCCAAACCATGTCCATATAAGGGCTTTTCTCACACGCTTTTATTTCATCAGTCTCATCAAACATGCAATCTCTACAGAAGTGTTTTCGCTATAGCACCTTTTCTAACTCTTTTACTCCTATATATGATGAAATAATAATATCTGAAATTCGCGTCCGAAATTTTCGCACGTTAAAAAATAAATACGACCTCACGTAATGTCAATCACACTTGAACACTGCCTCCTAAACTTTCGTCCGTCAAAAAAAAATTCGAATCGGGTTTGATTTTCTGCTTTTTTCGCATCCGTAGCGTTTCAATGGTGTTTTGACAGTTTAGAGCCACAGAATGACGGATACGAAAAAACGCATGCGAAAATTTCGGATTCAGTGTGCAAGGACCTTTAGAGTGGTTTCAGTTCAATAACATGTTTTCATAATTTGGAAAAAATTATAGAATCAAAGTTGTTGATGAATCGAGTTCGAGTTTACGCACATAATATAATACGCAATAGTTTAATACAATTCTTTGACGCATGACCACATAACTAAGCAAAACATAGATGTATGGATATATGGTATATGATCAAATCTGAAACCTTAACAACCTGCCTGAATTAACATGAAAATGCCACTAGTTAGCAATAGTGCAACAGCTTTTTTTCAGCGCCGCTGGTTCCGCAAGTATTTTTTTCCATTTATTTTTCATAGGGATTTAAAAAAATGTCTTTGTTAAAGTATTATAAGTCATGAACCAAGCCAATCCGATACAAGGTGAATCACAACAGTACAAACTTTGATTTCAAGCAAAAACGTTTTTGAAAATCGCACAAAAGAACAAAATGTTCAAGACTGTGTATTTAAAGGGATAGTTCACTTTAAAATAAAAATTCTGTCATCATATACTCACCCACATGTTGTTTCAAAACTGTATGAATTTCTTTCTTCTGCTGAACAGAAAGGAAGATATTTAGAAGAATGTCAGTAACCAGGCAGTTTCTGGGTCCCATTGACTTCCATAGTAGGAAAAAAATATACTATATAAGTCAATGGTACCAGAAACTGTCTGGTTACTGACATTCTTCTAAATATCTTCCTTTCTGTTCAGCAGAAGAAAGAAATTCATACAGTTTTGAAACAACATGTGGGTGAGTATATGATGACAGAATTTTCATTTTAAAGTGGAGTATCCCTTTAACGGCTTTAGTCTGGGAAAGAACTACAATCCCATGAAGCATTGTGAACTGCATAATCAAATTAAAAACAATGGTGAAATAGAAAACTACTCATTTTATACTCTACTTTTATACATATACATATATATATATACATACACAAACATTTAAGTGTTTTGAGAGTGTAGAACAATGTCATTTGCAGTGCTTCATGGGAGTTGGCGGAGCTAACGAGACTTTACTTTCTGATTGGTGTGATTTTCTGCACAGCATCATGGGTAATGTAGTTTTTCCACCAGGAATTCCACTATTAAACAAGATTATTTAAAAAATAAGCTAAAATAACACAGGCTGACGGCTTCAACAGAAGCAAATACCATCGATTAACAACCTCGTAGCTCACAGTAGGTCTGACTTTATAAGTGTATAGGGTTTATAACTCGAAATCAATTTCCTTATGGAGAAAATGAATGTTTTCCTTCCAGAACCCGACTGTTGCGCTCTATAACAGTAGTGTGTGCTGGAAAAATTAATGCTGCATTTTTATTAACACCAGTTACCTTTGTCACTCACAAAATATTAAAACTACAATAAAAATTAACCTGAAATGTTTTAATAATTGATAGAATACAAATAAAAAAGTGAAAATAAAATAGAAATAAGCATTTATTTCATAACCAACAGTCCTGCTGATAAACAGTAAATACCAAGAGGATTCTTGGTGACATAATCAGAAATACACAACTAACAGGATTATTTAGAAATGCATTTTCGCATTGAAGAAATTAAGAGCTTTAACTAAAAAGCTTCTTCAACACCTTGTGCAAACACGATTTTTGCGTGTCTTTACAAACTGAGGGACGAGTCGAAAATGATGTCTGTGCTAATTGACAACATTCCACAGATACGGTCGAAACGGCTTTGAATCCTGAATATTTCCATAAAAAAGGAGACTTGCTTGTCTTCTACTATTAGTGGATTTTTGCCTAACAGTTTAATCGCTTGCAATACATTTAACATTTTAATGATTGTCGTTAATTAAGACTTATTATTCCCATTGAATATTGCTGCAGTCAAAAAAAAAAAAAAAAAGAATGAAAATAATTAAGTATCACAAGCCTCAGGAGAAAGGATTAGTTTATTAATAATACCTCTAGTCAGCGAGAACATACATTCTTTACAGTGTGCAATATTTCTCTCCCGCTGCGTTAAATGCTGACATGCTATACGGTCCACTGACCCGATTGAGTAAAAGCCATTCCAGAACAGGGTGGAGTCATGGAAAGCCCATAAGGCTGTACGGAAAAAATATTTCCTACGCACGCCATCACTCTCACTCACTCACACACACACACACACACACACACACACACACACACACACACACACACACACACACACACACACACACACACACACACACACACACTACAGCAGCACACCTCAGGCATGTGCCCGTGGAATGACAAACAAATTGAGTTATAAAATACACCTCAACCCCACAAGACGGGTTCTTGATCCCAAAGCCACCATGAAGTGTCTGTGCTGTCACAGCGTTAACAGTGGAACTGTGCCTTCACTGATTGGTCCTTCATTTGTGGGCGTGGTCCTCAGGGCGGTGAGGTAGTGGGTGTGGTCCAGTTCCCATAGTCACGGAGATGGGTCTGTCCTTGGTCGTCGGGATAAATAATCTCCTCCACTGTCACGTAGGTTCCAGCCAGGAAGCCAATGAAGCCGAGGATGGCGATGGAGAGATCTTTGAGGAGGAGGAGAGGAGGAGGGGGTTGACTGGGAAACGCCATGAGCTCCACCAGCGGAGGAAAGATGAGCGCCAACGCTGAGCTGCTCACCGCGCCGACCAATGAGATCACCAGGTCTAACCGTGGTATCATAACAGCAGTTACACCTGAGAGAGAGGGAGAAATTAGATGTTTTCATGTTCTGAAGAAAACATGAGTGGTGTTTGCTCATAAGAAACTCAATCCAATGATAATGGCAGGGCTGAGTGGTTGCCAAGGTGTTGCTAGGGTGTTTTTGTGGTCAACAGTGTTGCTAGGTGTCCAATAGTGTGTTGGGATATAAATCAGGGTTTTGCTCTGGGTTGCTAAAGGTTTTTTTAGAGTGGTTGATAGGGCATAGCAAAATGTTCTCTTCGGCATGTTGACAAGACAAAAGCACATAACAGAAGTACTAAAACTTGTTGCTAGGGTGTTCTGGGTGATTGTTATGGTGTTGCTAGGGGTTCGATATGGTGTGTTGGGATATATAAAGTGTTATAATGCCGTTGTTAGTGTGCTCTTGTTGGTTGCTAGAGTGTTGGGATATATAAAGCATTACAATGCAACTGCTAATGTGTGGTGGATTGTTGCTAGGGTGTTGCTAAGGTTGTCTGGATGGTTGCCAGGGCCAAAAGCTTGGTCGCAAAATTTGAGTTCTTGTCAGCATTTATGTCTGTAGCACAAACGAGTTACATATAGAAGTTCATACTTATGGTCTTGTAAAAGTTTGTGCAAAAACCCCTAATTACAACAAAAGAAAAAAGATGAAAAAAATAAATTGTGCAGTTCGCGCAATTTCCAAATAAGGCAAAAATCTACAAAGTAACTTTTTCTACACAATTCATCCGGCTGTGGTTTTAAACTGCAGTGTGTGTCTTTAACTCTCTGACATCCTGACTGGTTTGTGGACGAGTGTAAGCAGAGAATTGTGGCTGAAGGACTAAATCAAAAATCAATATTCATCTTTTTTGCTGACGTGGAAGACAAAACCCCCTTTCTTTTCCCTGAAAACAAAGGCACAACAATTGATATCCACACACACATGCAGCTTGTAGTGGAATGTCTCCAAACGCTCAAAGCACACACACACACTCTCTGGCTGTACACATATGTTTAATTCATGAGACTCTAGTGTAGTGGTTCTCAACGGGGGGCGTTGGAAGCAATATTTTTGAAAGGGGGGCGTTCAGGTGTTCATAGTTCACGAGTTTACACCAAAGATCCAGACAAGACAAGATTAAAGATGTAATTACTTGCAAAATAATTGCCTACAACATTCTAAAATCTGCCAGTTTAATGCGACATGTAAGATATGTATCGTTTCTTTTGCAATGATTATTATTTTTCCAGTCATAGACCAGCGCTCAAGCACTGACTAGAATCAGCATTCATGTGCTCAAAAATGTGTTTTACGCTGACAACAATCCAGCGCTGACTAGAATCACGCAGCGGAGGAATGGAAAGTTGATAAGCCATTAAAAAAGTATTGACTTAATAACCACTTATACCAAACAAAGATGAAGTTTTCAAGGTGAACGCATACCTTCACTCCAGGGGTCAAACAACTAAACATCAAGTCAGGAATCTTGGTGTGACACTAGAGTCAGACCTTAGTTTCAGTAGTCATGTCAAAGCAATAACTAAATCAGCATACTATCATCTAAAAAATATTGCAAGAATTAGATGCTTTGTTTCCAGACAAGACTTAGAGAAACTTGTGCATGCTTTCATCACCAGCAGGGTGGATTATTGTAATGGACTCCTCACTGGCCTTCCCAAAAAGACCATAAGACAGTTGCAGCTCATACAGAACGCTGCCGCTAGGATTCTGAGCAGAACCAGAAAATATGAACATATCACACCAGTCCTCAGGTCTTTACACTGGCTCCCAGTTAGATTTAGGATTGATTATTACTGGTATATAAATCACTCAATGGCCTAGGACCTCAATACATTGCAGATATGCTCACTGAATATAACCCCAACAGATCACTCAGATCATTAGGATCATATCAGCTAGAAATACCAAGGGTTCACTCTAAACATGGTGAGTCTGCTTTTAGCTATTATGCCAGCCGCAGCTGGAACCAGCTTCCAGAAGAGATCAGATGTGCTCCTACAGTGGTCACATTCAAATCCAGACTCAAAACACTTCTGTTTAGCTGTGCATTTACTGAATGAGCACTGTGCCGCTGTTCGTCCGACTGTACTGTACTATATTTCATTTTATTTTTCTAAACTGTTTTAATTATTCTTTTTTCTTTTTTATTATTTTAATTTCTTCTATGTAAAGCACTTTGAATTGCCATTGTGTATGAAATGTGCTATATAAATAAACTTGCCTTGCCTTGACTAATGCCAATGCCAAAATGTTTTCTTTATTCACGTAATTTACTGGTCAGGCATTATTGTTAACTCGCAAGACTGTAAGGAGAAAATGACAATTTGATGTATAATTTAAATATATTCTGTAATCACATTTTGGTAATGTATTAATTCCGCCGTCACATCTGAGCGCGAAACGCTGCTTGGAGAGTTTCAAGATAGTTAAAAATAATTAACAATACAATAATCATTTAATTGTTCATGTGTTTATTCTTGTTAGAAGGATATAGGCAGGAGGCAGTTTGCTATTTCCCACAGCTGGCCAAGGTGATCTTTTTTTCTGAAACAACACTAAATCGATGTAACAAGCCCACTATTATTATAATTAGCCTAATGTATTTTATTTCCATGAAATACAGTTGTAATGTTTATTATTTCGAGTGATTATTTTGAGTCTGAAAATATAGACCCACCTAAAGCACACATTACCTTATAAATATGAATAAAAAGTTTAATAGAATAATAAGCAATAAAACAACTAATTCAAATTCAGACTAAAAATATTCATGGAGATAAGAGAACAATTGAACTGTAAAATAATACTCATTACAGGTGTCTGAGGCTCTTACCCATGACCTCCTCATAGTTTACACTGACCACCTGAGGATGGTTAAGGCCGACCTGGAGATCCGCTTCAGAGACCTCCTTAACCTTTATGTTCCCAGTTGGGTTGTGCAGCCCTTTCAAACGGATGTGATCGAATGCGAGCCCGCTATTCAGGAGCATCTTATCGACATCCAGTGCGACGACGAAGCCCAGGCTATGTTTCGCACCTCTGGCTGGCTCAGCATGTGGGGCAAATATGCCCAGTGGTATCCGGCTCTCTGGCAAAAGATCAGGCTGCTGATTCTTGCTTTTCCAAAAATTTTTCCAATTAGCAGAAAAACATCAAGCACAGGGCTCACACTAATATACAAATCAATTTTGAAAGTTCGAAATTCGAAAGTTCAGATAAATCATTCTGCTTTTTCCCTGTTAATGTTCTCCGTTGAAAATAATTTATAAGACTGCCTCTTGTTTGCTGACTGGCTGTTCGCGGTACAGCTGCTGTTGATTAAATATTGAATGTCAAATTTGTAACTGTTGCATTTCGTTAACACTGATATATGCTCTCTAGGAAACTGATACTAATCCACTGTTCAATCAAATCAAATCTGTTATTTGACTTTTAGTGACATGCTTTTTAATTATATATGAAAGCTGCAGTTTGTAACTTTTGGCGCTCTAGCAGTAAATACAATTGCAGGCGTCTTGGTACTGTGCAGGTACTGTGTTACTCCGCAGCGGTGCCGAGTGCCGACTCGAACCAGTCAGGGGCCGTTCACATATCGCGTTTTATGCACGTGCAAATTCGTTATTTCAAATGTAGGCGCGCGGCAATCGCGCTCATAATAGTAGCGACGCGGTCGGTTGAAAACATCTCAACTTTTCAGAATACCGCAAGGTCATGTGACAAAAAACAACCGATCAGCTTCGGCCTTTCCGTAACAACATCGAAAGCTCGGCCGAACAGCTGATCATAGCTGTACAGGGCGAGTTTATATTTCTCATCTCCATAAATATATCTAGTAGTAAAGCTAATGCAAGGGCTAGAAATCAATTAAGGGACCTGAATAATGGATAGGAGGCGCTGACCCAAAAAAGGTTGAGAATCACTGCTCTAGTGTTCAGTGTCACACACACCTGCTCTCTAAGCTACATCTTCTCTCTTGCTCTCCTTCTCTCTGTTTCAGAAAGAAACCAGTAACATATCACACGCTCGATTCTCTCTCTCTCTCTCACTCATGCATTCTGAACACTGTCTCACAAACACGCATGAACGCTTCAGTTTCTCGTCTCTGTGTGCTACTGCCACCCTCAGGATAGAGGTTTTGACAGTTCGGTACATGATATGAGAGATAAACCAACACCAACTCATGGACCCACGTTCAAAAAATTAATGAAAATCTAAAAACGAACAAAACAAATAACCAACCATGAATAATAATTAGATGAATGTGACATGAGTTCTGATGAAGCAAAAGTTACTTATTTTACTTGTTTTAGAGTCAGTCCAATCGCATGTTATTGTTAACTAAAACCATACATGATCGTCACTTGAAATAAATGTTATCTAAATAAAAAAAAACTGCTTACTAAAAGAAAATGGAAAATTCTAAACGTATATCAGTATATTCATAAAAAATAAATAAAAAGAAATTCGATAAATAAATACCAAAATAACAATGATCTACAGTAGTGGCCAAAAGTGATGTCTGGAGGGATATTTGTTTTTAACGACCATACACATTTGATTAAACCATACATACATATATATAATTTTTTTTTTTTTTTTGCCCGATGCCGATATCTTAAAGTGCAGGGTGGCCGATATATCATTTATATTTCTAATTCATATTTAATTTACAACATATCTTTTCCCAAATGAATGAATAAAAAAAGTAAGTAAACCCTGTAACCAACAGGGTACTCAGTAATTTTTTGTATACAGTTTATTTTCTTTGTTTAATAGTTCTATCAAATAACATGTAAGACAGAACTGTTAAACTGTAAACTAATGAAGATAAAGAATGGGAGTGCTGTGTGTTCTCAGTGTTGGATTCAAGTGTTGATAAAAGGACCAAAAATGCTGGCGGTGGCTGGCAACTATTTTTTAAAAACACTGGCGGAGAAAGAGTTAACACTCGCGCCACTGGCCTTGCTCCATTCCCATGGCTCTCGGCCTCACCCTGCTTGTCACAATGCTTATATAATCTTTAACAAACTTTTAATACTATTTGGGTGAAGAGGTACATTTTCCTAGACTGGACATCACTTTTGGCCACAACTGTCGAAACCTGGGGTTACGTGACTTGATTCTTGTATGGATCGAACCAGAAATGTTTGTGTTACCAGTGAACTTTCTACAAAGTGGTTGAGTCAGAGGCGTTTTGGGAATCTCAGAGATGGGCCTCAGCGTGCAGGTGCATGATAAGCCCCATCACGGAGCTCTGCGACAGGCCTCAGCGGAGAGCTCCATGATGGGCCTGTCTCCGTAGGGCAGGCAGGTAATAATTCACAGAGTTTCAGGAAGACGGAGATAAATGACCAGACACTGAATGAGTCCCTCAACTCTGCCCCAGCTCTCACACACACCACAAAAGACGGCCACAAACACACTCCATACATACAATGCACCCGTAATCAATCACAGTGCTCAGGGGGGGTGACGGCCTTGAGCCAGAAAAAGAGGGAGGAAGCACATCAGGCAGAAAGAACACGGAGAGAGATAAAAGACAGCATAGGTGAGTGACAGAATAAGAACTTCATCTTTTTATCTACCAGCACGGGCCACGGACCCGCAACCTTCGTAGCTCATTACCCCCCTGTCCAACAGCACTTCTACGGGTCTCTTCTAAAACTTCCTCAGAAGAGCGATGCGCAGAGGAGATCAGTTCTAACTACACTTGAATCCGCTATTAAAAATAGCTCATCCACCTGCCAGTCACCGGAACCTATGATTTTTTCTGATTTAGATATCCTCACCTGATCGTCACATTACAGTTATTCTAATTCTGTGTTAAGAGTGATGATATGGGAAAATATTTCACTGAAGTAAGCTGTTTTAAAGTCAAAGTTCTTCTTTGGCAAAATTGCAATTCCTTATAACCTAAACACAGGCTTTACTCCCTTCAAACTTAAATGGGAATATCACTGTTTCCATCACTGAAACTTCCTGAAATTAAATCCGATCAGCCCAAGCAAAGGCTGGATATAGGCTTTATGAGTTTGTCATAAACAGCGCTTCACAGAAGTTACATATCATATACCCAGCATTTGACTGATCCTGGTTAACTACTTCATTTTTCATTTTTCTTTGTTCTTAATTCTGCTTTTTGAAATGTCTCTCCGATCTGTTTTGCCCCCATAGTTGCTTGAAAAAGTGGACCTTGAAACTGCGTAGCTTAGAATCTTGAAAATACTGCCAGACGAAATATTTCCATCATTAATGATTTATCTCATCCACCCACCCGTAATTAATCAGTTTGTTACTTTTTATTACTCTGCCCAACCGACCCGCAGATTATCTGCAGTGTCTGTGGATATAACCACAATCCATATCACAAATGTGCAGCATAAAAGCGTCCAACAGAGCCGAAAAACACAGCTGATGCATGCGATATGACTAATAGTGATATTATTATTTATGGATATACCGTTTAAAGAGAAAATAAAAAACAAATAATATAAATATACACATTTATTTTTAAAAAAATTGTTCATTTTAATTTATTTTTATCCTTAAAACTCTATATCCATAAACTTTATATCATTATTAGTCATAAAAAAAGAAAATTGTGTATATAAAAAATATGACTCTAATACACTAATACATAATTTATGGATACAAAAAGTAGTTAAGAAATATGTAAATAAATTTAAATGAATAATATAAACGAATGACCCCATTTCTGGCTTCCCATGCCTTTTGACCAACTGTCTATAGATACTTTTCAAGTTTTGCACTGAAAAACAGCAATTTGTAGGCAAATAAATTATTTAGAGCTGTGCATAACTAGAAACAGTTATATATTTATTATGGAAATTTCAAAGACGTGAAGGATTTCAAAATTGTATTTATTCAATTACTTTTTCCAGGCCTTTTACATTTTTATTTTACTTTTGTTTCCATTTCTAATTTAAATAATTACAATAATTTCCGAGAAAGTAGGAACCCTGCTATTTTCTTTCCTAATAAATGTCCATAGTCTCATTGTACATGGCTCACCGGCGCATTTCATGGTAAAGAAAATATATATATATTTTTTCATAATCTTTCATCAAAATGTAATGACTTTCTCTGCCTCTGAAATGACTTTTCTGCTGTGTGGGCAGAGAAAATAATATTAACCAATAATATCTTGGCCAATAAACCAATCAAACCCCAGTGGATAAAATCAAGTCCCACCCAACATAATTTCCCACCGACAATTGCTTTTCTCAGAAATGCATAATTCGGAAATATAAATGTAGTTTAGCAATGAATTAACGTGAACATTTAACTCAAAAGTTTTTAAAAACGCCACTAAGTTTTGTTCTTTAAAAAATGTATTAACAAGGCATTCATGTTTCTTTCATGACGGCATGTTGCAACTTAAACCTTTGAACAGAGAGAGGAAAAGAGAGACGGAGAGAAGCGAATGATTGAAAGGTCAGGACGAAAGAAAAAGAGTCATGGATGCAATAAAATAAATCTTATAAGTGGAGAACGTGATATGTCCCAGGAGACCAGAGACATGGAGAGAACAAAAGACTGACAAATGAATAGTGAGCAGAGGCACTGGGGAGGGAAGGAAGGAAGGAAGAAAGATTGTATTTTCATAGAATGATAGATGGATACAACAATATAAATTGCTGGAATGGTAGATTGCAAGAAAGATAGATCACTAGAAAATTGCTAGAATGATAAAGAGCAAAAACAATACATAAAACAATAGGTGGTTAGACCAACTGGTAGAATGATGGTTACTATTAACAACAGGTAAAATCATGATAACAATAGATAGAACAACGGATAGTAAGCTAGAATGATAAAGATAGCTAGAATGTAGACGGCTAGAGAGAATGATAGAGGTGAAAATAGCTAAAATGATAGAAAAGTTACATATAATTATAAATGGAACGATAGATATATAAATGGAACGGTGATAAATGATAAATGGAACGGTGATAAATGATAAATGGAACATGATAAATGGAACGAACAGTAGATTGTGAAATGGAATGGAAGATTGGTAAATGGAACAATAGATGGACAAGACTGATAAATGGAACAATAGATAGATAGATAGATAGATAGATAGATAGATAGATAGATAGATAGATAGATAGATAGATAGATAGATAGATAGATATTTAAAAAAACTGATAGAAAGGTAATTGGAAACAAAATTAAATGGAATACAATATACACATAACATGAAATCGGCTTGCACAGTCTTCACACCGTCTCACTCCATTTTTCTCCGTTTCGAATACAAAAACACACCATCACTCACTTTTCCATTCACTCTCTGGCGTGCGCACACAATTCTTGCTACATGCTCTCTTCCTCTTTCCTTCTCTTTCTTCATAGCAACGCTCTCTCACTTGTCCCTGCATGACTGCCGGTGTTAAACAAATATTTATTTTCATATTTTAGGTCTCTGGGTGGTTCACGGTTCAGTGGCAGACTCAATTTTTCCAAAGATAAAAAACATATATCAAAGTAATCCAAAAACCTTCAGGTTTACAATGGTTCACAGGATCCATCCATCATTTTTGGGAGGGGTACAAACCTCCACTATCTCGCCTCTCATCACCAATGAATATTAGAGGGAGGATTAGGATGAGGAGAAGATAAGAATGGGGGGAAAAAAAACAGACCGACCGGATGGATGGGTGGAGCGAGTTCAGATAATATAGGAGGGAAACAAAGCGGATGATGAAGATGGAGAAGCATACGATGAGCTTCCTATATAGGCAGAACAAACCCATATTCACCACCTTGGAGGTTTTTGTTGTCATTGAGCTCGGCACAATGCATTCTGGGACTGCTTTCATTATAAAAGATGTGACTATAACTATGTTACCAGTCACCTATTTTCTGCAAAAAAATTGAGACGTTATCTCATAAAAAAATTATAGAAACGCCAAGATGCAAATACATTTTAAACAATTTATGCGCTGAATTGGGGCGGATAATTTTTTTACTCAAGACGACGTGCATAAACAACAATGGAAACACGTTTACTGAATAAATCCCTCGATGCACAACAAAAAAAGTCACATGACTTTGCCTCAAAAGTGGATGATTAGATAACTGGACTAACCAGTGGACCGATTTCATCGCACAGCTTCTCAAATGTCGTTCTGAAATGCTTGAGCCAAAGTCTGTCATCAGAATGATTTGGTTTAATTCCCTCCCAGAAGTGTCCTAATGCCGAATAACATGACAGAGTTTGTTGGGTTCAAGTCATTTATGATGGAGGGAAAAAAGAGCCACAGTTTCCTCCCTGACTGCAGCAACTTCCATTTTTATTACAAATATTTGATGACAATTTCATGGAAGTGACAATTTTATTGTCTTTTACACGTTATGTGTACGTGTGCACGTGTTTGCGTGCGTTGTTTTGTGTGTTTGGCTGTGTGTGTGAGGATGTGTGTCTGTATGTGTGCGTGGTTGTGTGTGTCTGGATGTATGCGTGGTTGTCTGTGCGTGCGTGCGTATGTGTTTGTCTGCTGGTGTGTGTCTGTTGTGTGTGCGTGCGTGTGTTTGTGTGTTTACGTATGCATGCGAGTGTGTGTGTGTGTGCGCGCGTGTGTCTGTGTGTTTGTCTGCTCGTGTATCTGTGCGTGCGTGTGTGTGTGTGTGTGTGCGCGCGTGTGTGTGTGTTTGTCTGCTCGTGTGTCTGTGCGTGCGTGTGTGTGTGTGTGTGTGTGTGTGTGTACACTCACAGGTGAGGCAGACGAGCACCGCTCTAAGGCTGAGATCAGCCGTCTGTCTCCAGCTCTTTCTGATGCGCTCACACACAGGCGGAACCAGAATCTCTGCCGGCACGAAAAACTGCACTGCAAAACTCACAAACACGCCGAACGAGTACAAGACCTTCACCAGCTGATTGGACCTGCAACACACACACACACACACACACACACACACACAGAGAGAAAGATCAGAAATCATAGAATGTGCAATTACGGGTAGAGGAATGTCAGTGATGCAATGCACCATTTCAACACATGACTTCAAAGGAAACTCAATGCAGAGACTATGACTTTTTGACTTCAAATGTAATTTATTCCTGAGATTGAAGCAGAATTTTCAGCATCATTACTTCAGTCTTCAGTGTCACATGATCCTTCAGAAATCATTCCAATATGATGATCTGATGCTCAAGAAACATTTCTGATTATTATCAATGTTGAAAACAGTTGTGCTGCTTCATATTCTTGTGAAAAACTGTGATGCAATTTTTGTCCATGATTTTTTGATGAACAGCATTCATCTGATTTATTCATACTTCCATATAAAAGTCTTTACTGATCAATTGAATGCATCTTTGCATAATACATTAGTTTCTTTCAAAAAACGTTGTTTAACAGTTTCAGAAGCATGTCACACTGCTTTATAAGGCAGCAACCGATTTGCTGAATCAGATATTGGCTCTGGTGACAGACTGTTCTCGGCTGACAGGATGCTAATGAGATCTAGAAATACATTAACTGCTAATAAAAGTCTCGATGGAAGTTAGTTGGAAATGGCAGCCTTTAGTTAAAGCTAAACTTGAAAGCAGCTGGTTTTGATTTCTTGGTAATTTAATCTTAAGTCGCTCCGAAATGCGATCAATCACTCGAGACATTTCTTACAGTGAGCGCAGAGGACGAGGAGTTTTATATTATTTCTCTCTTAACTCCACTATGGAAGAGTGCTGCGATAACTACACTGATCTGAATCAGACGCTCAGATTTGACGGATGAGACGTTTTACATTTAGATTTTTCAGCATTTGCCACTTTTTACGTATAGAGGTAGTTGAGAGAGGACGGAAAAGCATGAGAAGGGAGTCGAATGGGAACATGTTGCAGGCCGGACTTGAACCCATTTTTCCCACATGAGCACTAACGCGCCAGAGCATGTGCATATGTGATTATATTTTCACCCACACCACCACTTCGATGACTTTTTAAGCAAGTTTGAGCGCATGTTACCAGGAATTATGCGGGAGGTTGAGTGTGATGCTTCCTTTGATGTCGTCTCTGAAGCAGAGGTAGCCTAGCGTCGCCAGGGTCACGTAAAGCACGATGATGACGCCCATGCCAATGTTGAGGGCTTGAGGGAATCGTTTCGGTTCGCTCATTTGATTCTCTAAAGGAAGAACCTACACAAACAAAACAGGACATACAGAAGACTGATCGGTGAAGCATTGTTCCGGGCATCACATGCACACTCCGGAGACCAAGGCAAATATCATTTTTGCATTGCCATTTGCTCTAATTGTGAAAAATAAAAACCACTATTGTCTCTGACTTTTCAATAGAAATGGATGGATTTTGATGGTAAATTTGACATCTTACGCTCTTCTGACCATCACCTACTTACAGTAGAGTTTACTTTTTTGTAATGTAATGCTAGGGTACCAACCCAATGCATGGCATTATAAATGTACATTAAATGGGCTATTTGTAGAATTCAGAAACGCTTGTTATTAGCAACTTGCATGTTTTGTGAGCACGAGCAATAAGAGACTGAACGTGATTCAAGGCTCTGATATACTCACTGCGAAGTTATTTTTCATTGTTCACTTAGGGGTAAAAAAAAGTTGGAAATACTGTTAACGAACATCCAGACGGCGTTCACGCTGCTGAGAGCGACATTTAGATGAATATTTAAATGTAATGTGCGTTTCCCTCTCGATAACAAAATTAACACACAACAAAAATGACAGCGGTGAGAAAACAGCAGTTAAAGGGATACTTCACCGATTAGCATTAAGCTTTGTATCAGTAGAAACCCGGTAGTATTTTCGAATGACCGAACTTCCCTCCCTCATGTCCCCCTGAGACGAGAGATTTCTGTATTGTGTGTCTGGAAAAAAACCTCAGATGACGCAAAAATTGTCATTTAGCATGAGAGACTACAGCCAGTAGTAGGAGCTAGTTCCGTGCAGTTAGAGCAGACTAACTTTTTTTTTTATATACATGCCATGGGATTAATCAATGGATGCTGATTAATGATGTATAATAATAATAATTAATCTGCATACCCTAGTTTTGCACTGATGTAACAAGACTGACAGTGACACAATAAGACCTCATGTTAGCATCTTTTTACTCTTAAAAAAAATAAATATTAAAAAACATGTATGTTCTTTAATGTTTGATTATAATTTTACTGTCTTCACATAGGGATGGGATTTGATAAGATTTGATCAATAATAATGCCACTGACGATTCTGATTATCGATCCAATTCTTTAACGATTCTCTTATCGATTCTTGATAGCACTGTGTGGAAAAATGTTTAAAATGCTTTTAAAAAAAAGTGGTTTTATTTATTTTAAAGTTTAAGCTTGAGTTAGCAAACTGTACTTTTTATATAATGTATGTAATAAATAGAACCTTATTGTAAAGTGTTACTGATTAGTTATACACCGATTCAGACGTCTCCTGAGTTCACTGTTGGAAAGATCAGTTGTTTTAACGATTCATTAAAATGAATCGGTTCAAAGGAGTCATTATTAGTTCGCGAATTGGACGTGTCGTGCGCGTTGTGTGATTATCCCAGAAGTTAGGACATGGACATTCAAGATTTGTGTCAAGTTGTCAACATAGAAAACATTTCATCACTGTATAGTTTTATTTCGTTTAATTAAAGTGTTGTTTTATGTCAGCTGAATGTCCGGAACGCTTTTCAGAGAAGATAAGGAAACTTATTCAGCACAATTCACACCCAGCAGTATAATTCAGGGAAAAAAATCTCCGAATGCTCCACACGAAACTTTGGTCTTCCGACCTTTTACCACCGTGTCGATTTATTTTGATTAATATGTGCGAGGGAGAGAGAGCAACACAGCGCCTAGTTTGGAGACGGTGAAGTCGTTCCCCCCCAAAAAACTCTCCGGTTCTACGCGATTCACGTAAATGACCCAATTGACCAAGAAAACGGCGATTGTCGCCGAAAAGCGACAAGTTTGCAGGTATGATAAAAGCAACAATGGATATAGTTCACCTCAGATCTTGAAATTAAACAAATGGAAACAAGAACGTTAAAACTGTGAACAAACAAGTGTATTATTTGACAAAGATTGTTTTAGTAACTCAGTAGCCTATGTATTTTTTAAATGGTGTAATATTTGTGAAGTTGATTATGTAGCTACTTTTAGTGTCCATTTTCTTGCGAGTTCCGTCAAGATTACTCTAGTGCTGTGCACTTGCCGCGAGACTCCGCCCACACGCTGTTCTGATTGGCTGTG
This sequence comes from Leuciscus leuciscus, assembly GCF_965113295.1. Lineage (NCBI taxonomy): Eukaryota > Metazoa > Chordata > Actinopteri > Cypriniformes > Leuciscidae > Leuciscus > Leuciscus leuciscus. The sequence goes on from NC_138733.1 coordinate 32,067,298, forward strand.
ATTTTTAATTGACGTTGTGGCGTCTCAGTCGCGTCTACAGGCAGACTTCCAGCTTCTGTCGCTGGAATCTCATCGCGTCGCGTGTAGTTAGGACACGGTGTAAAAGGCACCAACTTCTAAAATAATTTCACATTTCTACTGCATAAATGACCCAATTTAAATATACATTCATCTTTCCAGCAGTGAAATATGAAAGCAGTGAGCAGTGAAATATCCCTTTAAGAGCATCTGATCATAGTGATGTGGATATGTTTGCACAAGCTCTGTTATTCACCAGAAGATGAGGTCATTAAAATTACTGTTATGATAGTCTGATTAATAAGTACATTTGAGGCTATAGACTATAGTTTGAATTAATCTTTATTATCCTGAACATTGTATAAGCATTTGTTTCACGTGTCACTGAAAGGAAGAGAGGCTCTCAGAAGCATGTAAACGTCACATCCTTTTGTTTTTCCCGGGAAAAAATAAGTGCTTCACATAAAAATAAGTGTACAAGCTTTCAAAGACGACCTAGGAAGTCTCGTTTTTAAGTTTTGTTACAAACTTTTCACACACTGACAAAAAAAAAAAAAAAAAAAAAAAAGATTAATACACGAATATTCTTACATATAGCCCCTTTAAGTTGTTTTAAAGAAGAAAATATTCAAAAAAAACTGTTTTGTAATATTAATACTGCACTGAAAATATCTTAAGTCACTATGGATAAAAGCATCTGCCAAAATATATTTATGGAAATGTAACCTTTGCAGAGGAAATCCCATACCGCATTAAAACAAGCTCAGTGGGAAAGAAAACATGAAATGATAGTGGACGAAGCAAGAGAATTGTCCATTCTTATTATTACACCTTAATTTATTCAATACCAATAAAAAATAGTAGATGTATCAAAACCAAATAAATAAAACCTGAATCATAAACTCACCACTCCAATTCCCTCAAAAGCAAATATGGCTGTTCCAAAGAAGAAGGGAAACTTCCGCCATGTGGAGGCATATGGCAGGCTTCTGGGATCGCTCACATCCTACGGACAGATATATAGTTTCACATGACTATAATTGCAGTCTTTCTTTCTAGTATAAAGGCTGAAATATGCACACACACTTACAGGAACAATACATTTTAAGATCAAATGTCAGGCTCAGACATACCAGCCCACCCACAGCCTTCACAATTTGATGCATAGAAAAATGACTCCAATCTGATTTGGTGGCTTCATGCAATGTCATAGAGTTTGCATGCACAGGCTTGTATCAGTCGTGCACAATGAGCATTTCTGAATACAAAAGTGGATATATGAGACTGAAATAATGTGCAAGTATGAAATAAAACCGAAACCGCGATATGGCTTAATGTGATTATCAAATCACAAAGACTGTGATTTATTTAAATTAAATGTATTTGCTTGAACTGTGTTCATTTACACGTGGGCAGCTTATGACCTGGGCCCGTATTTATCAAGCCTCTGAGAATTACTCGCAAGAACACTGCTAAGAATTGTAAAGAGTAAACAAAATTCTTGGCTCAAAGCTGCTCTTAAAAGTTAAAGTTAAAAGATCAAGCATCTCAGTCGTAATTTAAGTGAAGTGTAGGACTAAAGCTTAGAGATGATTCACGACACTCTGCTGTGCCACAAACGGGATTTTGGATGACGATATTGGCATGGACCAATCACTGAATAGATTTTCTTATTTAAGAATTATTCTCAGATAAATTCACATTGAATGGTGAAATTCCTAAGAGGAGTTCACATTCAGCACACATTTGACAATAAATCATTTTCAAGAGAATACATTGATATTCACATTGGAAATTAAAGATAAACACCTTTTCCAACATGTCTTAATTACACATTTTAAACCGGTGCGATGTTAACTGTGATAGCCTAGATTTTATGATTTAAAATCATATTTCATATTTATGTTTACATAATATAATGTTTTTTTTTTTTATTTCATCTGTGTTGATTATATGAAAAGTGAACAGCACGAGTAAGACAGGATCATAAGATGGGCCAGACATGATACAATGAATACAATGCAATTTGCTTTGGATAAAAGCATCTGCCAAATGCATAAATATACTGTTTGTTATATTTATTATTATATTAAAGGTTAAATCAAGGTTTACATAATGTTTATATGATGTCTAATGTGTTTTTTTTAATATGCTTTAAGACAAACCGTGTGCAAATTCATAAGTCAACACCATTGCTGAGTATTTTCTCCTCAAAGGGTCATGAAACCCTAAACCATATTTTCTGAGATTTTGACAGAGGTATGTGTGTTGAACACCATTGAAGACCATGTTAGCATCTATTAGATTTAATAGTAGTGGGAAAATGGTTACATTTATATAAATTGTTTTTTTCCGCTACTTTCATCTTCCGGGTTTAAAATCTTCATCGTGTCCCTATAGTACTTTGATGACTCATCGGTTTTCTTATCCAATGAGAAGACACTTGCTCTTAATTATTCATGACACCACGTGGAACTTTCCAATGACAGACATGTCAAAAACTGTGATATCGCGTAGTAGATGAGAGAGGCAATGATGGGACGCGCGTTTGTTTTCGTGGTGCAAAAGTTCCAGTGCATCTTTCCCCACGATGCTGCCCGGCCCAGGGCTAGACTCCGGCCATCAACCACGGACACATCTAAACTATGTGTGTGTAGCAACCATTCAACTGGAGAATGGTGGACTTCGGCCTTGTACACCAATGCAGGTTTTGTCTTGCGAGTGATGCGGTCCCGAGGACTTTTCTATCGCTTCAGAGGTGTGTGTGTGTGTGTGTGTGTGTGTGTGTGTGTGTGTGTGTGTCTAAAATGTAACCCTGACCGTTTTACTTGACTTTTGTTAAATAATCACTCGTTATTAAAATTTAGATATTTCGATAATACCTCAACTGTATGGAACGTATGCTTAATGTGTGCAAATGTCTATGTCACTGTCCATCTTTATTATGTGGGTTCAGGGGGCGCGTAGATCTAGGCTTTGTACAAAACGTTTTTTTTTTTTTTAAGTGGTAAATTTATTATTTTCAAATATATGCATTTATAGTGTGTATATAAACAAATATATATTTTATAATGACATAATTATACATAGAAATGTACATTTATATGTTTTAAATACAATTATGATTACTGTAGGCTAATATATGTAGCAGGGCATTCAGTTACTTTTGAAAGGACAAAAATAAGGTGTCCGTGTATTTCATTAGACTTTAACTTTGCCAGCTATAAAAAAAAAAATCTAGCATTTCCTCACGTTTTACCACTGATTTTTAGTGACAGTCGATATGCATGGGCCACTGGCGATGACATTCCCCCCCCTGTGAGCTAGACTTCAGCTTAAATCGGGGGTTTCATGACCCTTTAAAACTGCAGTGAATCAAAGACAGTCGCAAAAACTCGGTTTGAAATCACAAACTTACACGCACTTATGTAAGTGAAACTTATATTGACACACGCGCACTTACGTGGAGTATATATGTGAAGATCAGGATGAGGCTGATGGCCATACAGAGGTTGGCGATGGCGGAGAGCACGGCCATGTTCCGCAGGTCCCTGATGAAGGTCAGCACGATGATGAAGGGAAGGAGGAAGACCATGTAGAGCCGCAGATCCAGCCCCGCAGCAGAAGGAGTGTCTGGGGAGACGGCGCCCTCCTCTGAGCTATTGGAGTATAACAGCACGGTCTCCGCGGAAGTGTTCGGACGAGCTCCTTCCATCACCTGTACAAGAACACACTGAGCTTTGACTTAATTCCAAACAAAAATTTGATTGGCTGTTAAGTTTAAAGCCAGATTCTGTCTGGCTGCTGATGGTCTTCATTCTGGAAATGTTTTTTTCCATTTGTTTTCATTGGCTCTGGCTCGATCATACAGTGAAAATCTGCTCATCTATGGAGAAAATGAAATTTTGGAGCACTACTGTCGCACATACCTGTTTAATGTTCTCGGCCAGGAACACAAAATAAACGCTACAGAAGCCCAGCTGGGTCAAAACCAGGAAGAAATTCACCAGGTGCCTGTAAAAGATATTAATAATATGTGATATGTGACCCTGGATAACAAAACCAGTCTTATGTTGCACGGGTATATTTGTGGCAATAGCCAACAAAACATTGTATGGGTCAAAATTATAGATTGTTCTTTTATGCCAAAAATCATTAGGATATTAAGTAAAGATCATGTTCCATGAAGATATTTTGTAAATTTCCCACCTTAAATATATAAAACATTTATTTTTGTGAATGGATGCAGCACTATCGCCAATAGAAATGGACAACTTTAACCTTTAATCAGTGTTTGGGGTCTCACAGACCCCAATGGATTTTTCCTTCATTTTTTAAAAGTGTTAACTTCATCTCAGGGGCATGAAACTCTGGAACTTTTCCTAAATAATCTATCTAAACATGCACAAAAAAACTGGGCTTGATTTGGTTGTTCTAAAGGTGTGTAAATTTTTTTTTACCTTTTAAGGTGTTTGGGGTCAAAATGACCCCACATTGAAAATGAATGGGAAAATGAAAAAAATGACTTTTTTTTATTTTATTTGTCAAAAAAATAAAAGTAAATCCATTATAAATCTGAAAATTTCTACATAGAAACCAAGGTCTGGTCCTAGAGCATAAATAAAAAGTAGAGCGAACTTTCTATCTCATACACACACACACACACACACACACACACACACACACACACACACACACACACACACACACACACACAAACACACAAATGTATGTGTTTGCAACAGAGAGCATTTTTACAGAAATTGGCAAATAAAATAAACAAAACTGGCATAAATCTAAAAGAAATTACATTTAAATCAAGGTCTGGTCCTAGAGCATAAACCCAAAGTGGAACGAACTTTCTATCTCATACACACACACACACACAAACACACACAAACACACACATGTATGTCACTGCAACAGAGAGTATTTTTATAGAAATTGGCAAATAAAATAAACAAAACTGGCATAAATGTAAAAAAAATGTACATTTAAATCAAGGTCTGGTCCTAGAGCATAAACCCAAAGTGGAACGAACTTTCTATCTCATACACACACACACACAAACACACACATGAATGTCACTGCAACAGAGAGTATTTTTATAGAAATTGGCAAATAAAATAAACAAAACTGGCATAAATGTAAAAAAAATGTACATTTAAATCAAGGTCTGGTCCTAGAGCATAAACCCAAAGTGGAACGAACTTTCTATCTCATACACACACACACACACACACACACAAACACACACAAACACACACATGTATGTCACTGCAACAGAGAGTATTTTTATAGAAATTGGCAAATAAAATAAACAAAACTGGCATAAATCTAAAAAAAATTACATTTAAATCAAGGTCTGGTCCTAGAGCATAAACCCAAAGTGGAACGAACTTTCTATCTCATACACACACACACACAAACACACACAAACACACACATGTATGTCACTGCAACAGAGAGTATTTTTTTTAGAAATTGGCAAATAAAATAAACAAAACTGGCATAAATCTAAAAAAAAATTACATTTAAATCAAGGTCTGGTCCTAGAGCATAAACCCAAAGTGGAACGAACTTTCTATCTCATACACACACACACACACACAAACACACACAAACACACACATGTCACATATGCAACATGGAACAAGCTTGTTGAATGAATGATTCTCTATGGCCCTCTATTGGATATCTTTGGCCATTGCACTTTAATTCCTTTCCTATAAGAAATAAAGTTTTTCAACTAACCTTTAGATGGCAGTGTTCTATCCCTAACACATAGAGCAATGTCCAGAAACTATTTATATTTAATTATGATCATCATTTAAGTGATTTTTTCTTTTAAAAATCATTTTTCATGAGCCAATTTATGGCCTAGTTATGTATTTGTGCAGTAAATAGGTAAAAAACTTCTAAATTTCCACAAAAACACAGCATAAATGGATAGTTTAGAAGTAAAAAAAAAAAAAGATATATAGTTTTCCATATAAAAAAATTATATTTCCTTATGCAATTGCTCTTTAAAAGTTTGGGGTCAAAATGACCCCAAACACCTTAAGTGTTGTCCTTTTTTAACAGTGATTTTCTCAATATTTCGATTTTCTGCACCCTCAGATTCCAGATGTTCAAATAGTTGTATCTCGGCCAAATATTGTCTTATCCTAACAAACCATACATCAATGGAAAGCTTATGTATTCAGCTTTCAGATGATGTATACATCTCAATTTATGTATACATAAATTACACATAAGACTGGTTTTGTGGTCCAGGGTCACATATGAGACATGAATCAGGTGCAACAATGGTCAATTATACAGTTTAGCATTATAGAAAAAATATTTGACTGAAGCAACTGACCAATAAGAATCAAGTATTCCAGAGTGTACTTCATTTTTGTTAAAAAATTTAAAGGGATAGTTAAATTAAAGGAATAGTTCACCTAAAAATGGAAACTATATATAAAAAAAAATCTAAAAAAATCGAAACCTTTAAAAAAAAAAAATCAAAATAAAGGAGAAATAAGACGAAATATAAATATTAGATTTAAATGAGAAAGGTTGTCTTGGCAGCTAATTGAAATAACGTCAAGTTGAAGTGCTAAAATTACTAACTAAGGCTATGTTTACAAGGAAACGATCTGAAGAGAAAATGCAAAAGTGGTGTTGCGTTATCACTTTTTATTCTGCGTGTAGACGAGCGTTATGGGGGGGAAATCTGCGTGCATATGGTGACGCAAAAGTGTGTGAAATTCAATGTAGTATGCACTCCAGGCGGCTAGGTGGCAATGTGGAGCACTGCCACACAACAACACCAAGTCTGCGCGCCTGCGTACAACCTTCACTGTCTAGCAGACTTTTGCGTTTTTACCCTTTAGACGGGAACGGTGGAGCGACGGTGGAGCGTTTTTAAGATTTCCACTCTGGAGGGTGGTTTTCACTTTTTTGCGTTTTTAAGCCCCAAAAACGCCATCGCCATCTAAACGAAAGACACATCACATCGATACTAATTAATTATTTAGAAATATATAAATATAAAAAAAAAAATTATTACTATAAATTTATTCAATAAAATTCAATCAAATATAAAAAGTTAAATGATAAAAAATGTAAAGGTATGTAAATAAAAAATTAAAAAAACAACACTAAATGGAAATTGTCATAATTTACTCAACCTCATGTTGTTCAAAACCCATATGACTTCCTTTTTTCAAAATTAACTGAAAGGGGAACATTTAGAGACTACAATCTTTTCCCGTGCAATAGCCATGAATAAAACCTGAAGCTTTCAAGCTTCGAAAAAGATGCAAAAGCACCATTAAAGTGTCACAAAAAACAATCATATGGGTTTGTAAACACACAAGGGTGAGTAGATAAGGACAGAAGTTTCTGTTATATATACTATATGCAATGTAAGCTACATACAATGTTATTAAAATATTTATTCAATCAATATTATTAATAATAATTGTAATATTATTATTATTATTATTACTTTTTTTATTAGCAGTAGTATTGTTAGTTTAATTTTTCAGTATGCATGATATTATCTTTCAACAATGACAATACGAGGCAACATTTCCCAGTAAGACAGATCTTTTTAAGATTCAGGGCACGAGGTTTCTCTGTGTGTGTGTGTGTGTGTGTGTGGGACATCAGATCTGAAAACACCACTGCAGGCACCGTCCTGTCTCTCTCTGCACTCTAATGAGTGTATTCATTCCAGCACAGACGTTTGCCCTCTTGCCATCCCTCTCTCTCTCTCACATATGCACACAAGTGGGGTGTAAAGCTGTCATGCCAATGAACTGCATGATGGGATAGCTCACCTCCCAAAATGAGCACCTTTCCTGAGGCACTGGGAGGAACTGGTCTCCATGGCAACGGCAACCGTTTCGCTGTAACCGAGGGGGGAACGCTTAAACCTGTGAGAGAACATGCGGGAATGAGACAGACAGAGACAGAGAAAGGGGAAAACAGGGAAATATTCTTGAAGAGCAAAGCAGTGCAGAAAACAAAACAGCTTTTTGTGTAATTCTAGGGTGGAAAATAATGAGGTCAAAACACTTTTCATCATACTATACGTGATTTTTATATTTTATGTGGTTGTTGTTGGAGTAACTCGACCCAACTTTGGGGACAAAATTGACCCCCAAAGCTAAATCTAACAATACTTCCCTGGTGATGTCCTCAAAAAGAAAAAATCTATTTTTAAGAAAAAAAATATTGAGAGATTTTATATTGTATTATGTGTGTTTTCTTGTCTTTTACTTTGTTAGTGCTTTGGGTGTGAGACGTGAGTAAAGCGCATTATAAATAAAATGTATTATTATTATTATTATTATTATTTTAAAGACATAAATAATGTGACAAAAGATTTCTATTCAAATAAATGCTGTTCTTTTGAACTTTATTCATCAAAGAATTTTTTTTTATCATGGTTTCAACATTCAACAAAATGTATCATGTTTTCAACATTGATAATAATCAGAAATGTTTCTTAATAAATCAGCATATTACAATGATTTCTGGAGGATCATGTGACACTAAAGCCTGGAGTAATGATGCTGAAAATCCAGCTTTGATCACAGGAATACATTACATTTTAAAATATACTAAGAAAAGGATTAGTTTAAATTGTAATAATAATATCGATTGCAATTTTTTTTTTTTTTTTTTTAATCACACATTATTCTGTAATTAATCGTGATTACTCGCACCTAACATTAAAGTTTTGAATATATTTTTATATTGTAATAATTTCACAGTTAATCCAAATCCAAAGATGGTATTTAACAGGTAGAAAAATACACAGAAATTGAATAAAGTTATCAAACACATCAGTCTCCATGCATAAATTATCATTTAAATATATCCTTATTAATGCTAGAAAAGTTATTCAGTCAAGAGCAGTGAGTGTTTTTATCTTTGTCTTTGTTCTTTGCTTTAAATTAATAACAGACAGCAACAGGTTGATTAGGCTGCTGTCACTTTAAGATCCGACACACATCCCATGGCCTCACAACTCTTACGGTCATTTAAGACTATGTAACTCAATATAATAATATATTTACTGTATGTATTTAAGACTATGCTTACGTTACGAGGATACTCGACAAAGCGGGCAATTTGGCATAATTTTGTGTTTTTGTCGTGTGTGTGTCGCTCAGACAGAGCGCCAGTACAGATTCAGGTTCTTTTTTTGTGCATCTTATCATGCTTGAATGGTTTAATAGCAATTGAATGAGTGATAGTGTGATTATATACTGAAGTGTGACATATACTTTGCATATGTGTGTATATCCTCAGCAGTACATTGATGAAGCTGAAGTCGAACTGTAATACTGGCACACTTTGTAAAAAACACCCTGCCCACATGTGACTGATGCAGCATTCTGCCGCTTCCTGTACTCAGACCCGAGGGAGAGCCCTTTGAAAGCGTTTAAAGCTGGAATGCATGCAAGAAATTGCGTTTTTTAAAGTGTGAACACACCGACAGATATTCAGGCTGTCCATACGCTAGCAGCTGCTACATTCAGAATACAGAATATGTACGCACACTTCTAATTTTACAAACAACCCAAGCCTCTCACGTTTATATGAATACCTAATGAGGTTGGTTTTTAGGTCGCCCCTTCCATTGGGGAATATTTCAAATGCCACACGTGGTCATGGGAATCACTTTATCCCAGAGCGCCGCTGTCAAATGCTCACTGCACGCACGCTTGCTTTGGTTTTCCATCACCACCAGTATCAGTATCAAACATCCGTTTAGAATTTCAAAGAAAAGGGGGACATCTCTCACATGTGCTCCAGCAGAGGGCCACAATCATCTAAAAGTCACCTTTGGTCAGAGTCCTGCACGGGTTCGGGTAATTTGGCTCAAACGGGTGAGAAATATCCAGCTGTGTCGGATACGGGTGCGGGTCGGGTCGGACACGGGGGAAACACGGGTCTAAAAACAGCTTTAAAACAATCACGTGCAAACGTAAAAATAAATGCATATTTTTAGGAACACATCTACAAAAATATGCCTGTTTTTCAAGTTGATCAAATAATTTAAAATCCACATCAGTTTATTTGTGCCCACGCCCATGGGCGTCAGTTTGGTTTGAAATGTGCTGGGGACAGAGACGCATTCATTTCTTTTCTCCTTCGTGCAGGTCATGTTTTGATAGATGATGTCCTGTAGCTTACTAATGTAAATAAATAAAAATGTATACAAAAATGTGATGACGTCCGACTCGTTTTATGAAGAAGAAAGCCTTAAGTTTCCAAAAAGCATTAGACATATGACCCACTATTCTGCTTCATAAGTACCATGTTGACAATGACATGACGTGGTTTAATGTACCTAAACAACGATCACCAAATTTTCTCTCTCATATTGCTCCTCATAACCACTGAAAACTGTCAAAAAAATGGACGTATAATGGACGTTATCTAACATTAAGCATTTCTGCTTCATTGAGGCTTGTAGGAAAAAGCTTAACGGTTTAATGTAGGCTACCTAAACAACGATCAGTGGTCACCAAATTTCTGGTTAGATATTTTGACAGTTTTAAGTGGTTATGATGAGCAATAAATATGCATAATCAGGGTGTCTACAGATATAAACAAGTTCAATTTAAGACTTTTTAAGACCTTTTTAATGCCACTTTGAATTAAATTTAAGACCAAACCTGTGATGGAAATGCACATTATATTGCATACGTATATTTAATATTTAACCTAAGTAATTGAAATAATTTAATATGAATTACTTGTTTATTGAACTAAAATCAATGTAACATTTGCAATCGTGAGAATATTCAGCAAAATAGCTCCCGTCATGTTATGTTACTTAACTATATCACACGTTATAAATTTTTAAAAAATCAACATTTTGAATTTTTACATCAGTATGTTTCTTCTGTGAGTTTTTTTTATGTGTGCCGTTATGCTCATTGTTTTGATTTCTTGAAGCCTACATTATCATTATCAATAGCTGTTTATGTAATAAAATCTGAATCATTCTCGCGATTCGATGCTTCACTGGTTATTTGACGGACATTAGGTCCGTCAGACTGGAGAAATTTTAGCGGTAATGTGACCAGAAATATTTAAGACCTATCGAATCTGAATTTAAGACATTTTAATACTTTTTAAGGCCTTTTATTAGGAAAACTTTATTTAAGACATTTTAAGGACCCGCGGCCACCCTGATAATATGTACATGAGTAATAATATGTAACACTTAATACCAAAAAACTGAAAAAACTGGGTAAAAAATGACTCATGACGAAATCTGGTGGGTACCGAAATCGACGCCTATGCCCACGCCCTCCCAGGAGTCTCTATACCTACTTTCACTTTAAAAAATTAATCATAACCGTGCGCGCGATCTGCTTGCAGTCGTCGAGATGGATGCTGAGGAGTTGAAGAAAAGAATAGCTAGGAGATTGTAAAGTTGTCGACAATACATTATCAAAAATTCCAGTGTGTGGGAGAAATTTGGAGTTATCTGAAGAAACAATATTGTGAAAGGCGTGTTGGATTGCTGCAAATGTGGAACTTCATCACAGCATGAATGAGGAAGCGCGCAGGAACTGTGGTAACAAACCAAGCAGTTCTATCGAACAGTATTTTTCAAATTTAACACTGTTAAGTATGTGTGGTGTGCAGGGTGTGTTTGAACCCAAAATTGTCAAATGTAGGCTAGACGAAATTGCGTGGCAGATATAGTGTTGTAGCCGCGACTGTTCGATTGGTTAAATGTTAAGGCTACTCAGTTTTGTGGTAACGTTAGCCATGTTCTTCATGTACCGGCCTTTTGACAGCTTCGGCTGAAGTTGTCCTTGTGTTAATTGTCGTGTAATAACTTCTGTATGACATGGCAATAAAACATTTTGTAAGTGTGTCTATAATGTGATAGTCTAAACTGATTTTATTTCGGTTGCGGGTCGGGTGGTCGGTTCTATTTTAAACGGGTCGGGTGCGGATTTTAATTAGTGCTGCTGTCGGAAAACGGGTCGGATGCGGCTTTAAGCACTGCGGGTACGGGCGGGTGCGGATTTACAAAACCAGACCCGTGCAGGACTCTGCCTTTGGTCACCTGAAATGAGCGATGCTTTATCTAAAGTCTTAGATGAACACCTGCTATGTGTGAAATTTGTATTTCGGGGGTTATTTTTGTCTATTAACCTGGTTAAATAAAGAATGACAGGAAGTAAAGGCACATTTACATAAAGAACGATATCTATGAAGTATAATTAAACTATAACAATACTATTAGCATCCACACAACGCACAATATTGTTTTGTTTATTATAAGCACATGCTGCCATTTTGTCATCTGCCACATTAAAGGTACGCTATGTAAAAAAAATAAAATAAAATAAAAACCTGCATGCATTTTGCATATGGTTCTTTCTCATAACAAGATAGAGAGAGAAATGATCCTACTTCTCATAAAACATTCAATACTAGGTTTAAGAGATATAACCAGTTTAGATGGAAAGGATCTCAAGCTGACTACATGAAGACGTTACTGTAGCTTTACCCATTAATAGACACAGCGCTTCCTTGAAAATAAATTCCAGCACAGCGATACAACAACCATAATGAAATTACCCTACACAATAGATAATGCTTTACAGTCAACTCTGTTAGAGAGCTACATATGGCAATTAATCTGTTCAATATAACTCACCTGTTGAGAAATAAAAACACCATCTCTTTTACAACATTTCAAATCCCTCAGTTCTCTTCATCTCTGAAAAGCTAATGTTGATTCTTGTTTTATTACGAGCTCTGTCTCGTTCTCTTTTTGTCAGCAGACTCTCCTCTATTCGGCATTTGTCTTTAGATTTATCTGCTCCATATCTTGTGCCAGACAAAATTACGGAAGACGCTGGATTGTCCACATTAGCAATAGTGTTGGGGTAAGGCGCGTGGCAGAAAGTTTTGACGCAAAACAGACTCGCTTTACTCCCTTTTCCCATCGAATATCAGATTGGAAAGGCCTTTATTTTCAATAAAAATGAAGAAATTGAATATTCTAAAAGTGGAAAAAATAAGGTTTATCGGTTAGGGGCAGGTGTAAGGAGGGCTTTATTATCCCAATAAGGCGGCATTATTTAATAATATTAATAAATATAATTATTTACACGTTATTATTGCATACTGTTTAATGTACAACAACACTGAGGTACAAATAGTATGTGCCACTATTTTTAAGTATAATTATCATTAACTACTTTTTACACTTATTGCAAAGAAAATACTGCTATTTTTACATATTGTAAATAGTGATAGATTGTAAGAAAATATGCTGTTGTCACTTAGTGTATATAGAATCTAGTTGATATTTACACATTTGCAAATAGCAGCTGCCTTATATTTATGTCATGTTTTATGTCAAATTCTTAAAATTCCATTAATTTAATTAATATAATAAATAAAACCAATAAATTAAACAATTTCAATCAAATGAAATCAGTATCAACAAAAGCCATTTTTGCACTGCAGTGGCACAAGCTGCATCTGGATGTATTTACACACCGTTTAATGCTGCTCAGAGGTGGCATGAATGCAATTAAAATGGCGTAAATAATGTTATGAGAATGTTTTGAAGAAAACAATTAGTTTAATATGATGGTAAAAAAACGAAGTGATACTTTTAGAAATTAAACAAACCGCCAGTAGGTGGCGGTCTTAATGAATGATTAATTCATTTAGTAACGAAACAAGTGGCTGTATTTATGAATTCATTGAATCATTGACTCTCCCGATTCGTTCAAAACCACAGATTCATTCACCAAATAATTTCATTGCAAAATAAAGCAAAAAATACTGACAATACGGCTTAAAATAAACATCACTTAATATTACCTTTTTGTTTGTTGAACTGTTGTATAAAATCAGTCACATTTGCAATCGTGTGGATATTTGGGAAAATTCTTGATTGTATAATATATGATCAACATTGAAAACCTAAACTCACATGTATCGAAGAGAGTTTAAATCGATCTCTATTCACATTCTGTCTATATTTGTTCTTCATGCTAGTAAGTGCTAAATCCGCACTTTTTACAAAAGGTACATTATCGAGAACAGCAATAATATAGTGTGATTTGCTGAGGCAGCAGACTCTAGACACAACCTATCATATGCACGCTGCTTGTGGATGTAGTCAGAAAAATTGATTGGATGTCATGTATTTGACATTTTACGGCACTACCATTTTCCCGTTTTTACACTAGAGACAGCATTTTACCTGTTAGAAAATACATGCTCGGTTTTAATGTTATTAAAACCGAGGCAAAACTCAGCATTTTGTTTTCTTACCCCAGTTTAGGAACCACTGACCTACACCTTAAATCATGCCAGGACTTAGGGATGGGCGTATTGATATGAAGTATCGATACTGACGTCGAGTATCGATACTCAAATAAAAATATTGATACTACAGTGTTTGGTTTTTTACCCGTTATTTTGTTTATTTGACAAGAAATTTAATGCGTACAATATGCATTGAATTGGATGAATAACCAATGTTAGTGAAGAATTGTGTGGTAGAACTATTTTCCTGCTCATCTGAACACGCAAATGCTACAAGTCAGAACCAATCAAATCACAGAGAGCGTTCACACACTGCCAGCATTCAAACAGGGCTGCGTTTGCCAAAAGTATCATAAGAAACCATTGATGCTTTTGGGAAACGCAGCCCAGAACAATGCTTAACAGAAGACAGAAAAACATCTCGAGCTATTTTACAATAAATTGTATCCTACATGGTCTGTGCAATTACATTGTTTTAAATTGAATGTTAAAATAAACAACATACTGATGTTCTATTCTGTAACTAATTTGAATATAAAACATACACTGTCAGAATGAAAAAAAGTTGCATTTTATGGGTGCAACAGCCTGTCACTGGCAGTCCCTTATGAAAATGAACATTACAGTGACTATAGTTCAACTACGCCTAAAGTAATATGTAGATTTCCATGGTTACCACTACAAGTAAACATTTTAACCATGTGTAAACAAAAAAGATATTCTAATAAGTTCCAATTAAGGCGTATTAAATGTTAAAATGCCTTTCAAATATAATGTTAAGTGGGTATCATTACCCATTTTACTCTTAGTAGTTCAATCATTTAAGAAATGTAAAAATTGTAAAGTTCAGTTTAGAGGTATCGTATCGGTATTGGCAATACTGGCCTTGAAAGTATCGTATCGTATCGAAAACAAAATAAGTGGTATCGCCCATCCCTACCAGGACCGAGTGTTCATTTAAAAAAAAGTGAGCTGAAATGTGATTGGCTGTGGTGACTGAGACGGTGGGCTGTGATTGGTGGACTCTTACCGTTCACTGAGCTGATGGCTGCAGTTGACCAGGATGTGCATGCAGTGAAGACACACCACACCCATCAGTACCAGACTAACCGGACCGAGCTTGAGGAAAAACAGAGAACCATGTTCAGTCTAATGCGGTTTAGACACTTTAAAACACATCAACCGTTTTAAAAGATAATATCTGTTTTTAGTGACCAACAGTAATGTCTTCCAGAGCAATAAAGCTTTATCGCTCTCATTCTCTCTCAACATGAACTTTGCCTACATACTGTACTAAAGCTTTATGATAGCAATAAAATGTGTGGACTGACATTCTTACGAACAAATTTGGCAGTCAGCACACAATACAGTCACACAGTTTAGTTTGTAAACCAGTCTGACTAGTTTTTTAACCTGTCGTCCACCCATTAAACAGTCAGTATCAGGATATGATGGTGAAAACAAACAAAGCCAATTACAGGGGCAATAAAGCCGCAATTGTATTTTTTTGGGCATCAACAAATGCAGTTAAATGCTCCCTAAAGCATTTCATGTTTTTACAGTCTGCAAGTGGTTTTACTAACAGTCTGAAGCTTCGGATTCAGGATTCGGATTCAGGCTCAGTTTGAGAAGCAGCAAAGAAATGGTCTGTATGTAACAGAAACTGATCAAGATCGGGTTTATCGTTCACGCGCCTTCACAGAAGAAGCAGAGATGCTACGTACCACTATCCCAGCATTCTTCACCGCCAGAGGAAGCCCAAGCAACCCTGTGCCGATGTTCCCCTTCAAAAGATGCAGGAGGGTTTGAGTAAACCTGAAGAGTAGAGAAAACAGATCCACACCAATGTGGTTATTTCCGGCAGACAGATGTCAGAGATTATGGTATAATATACATAATGTAATATGAGAGTATGCTGTTTATATATACACACACACACACAAATTTTTTGTTACAGACAAAATTACTGTTTGCAAACAAACACCTGATGAGTGTCAACCCAAAACTACAAAAGTAACCCTGACTGTGACTCACGTGATTCCTCGAGGCAGATGCTCTGAA
>NC_138733.1:32088701-32136573 GCF_965113295.1 Leuciscus leuciscus
CAACTCCTCAAGCTGTAGTTTCAGCTTCTTCTTTTTAGTTTTATCTTATAGTCCAGCTCCAGATTTCTTTTGTAGAGGTCTCTGATGGTGTTTGTTTCCACCTAAAGTAGTAACAGACTGGTTATAATTTTATTGTATACAGTTGTAACTTTGCATTACCCTTTTTCTCTGGCCTTGGAAGCTGTGATGAAGAGGGTTCATGTGTAGAGGATGCAGTTCCTATAATACAAGACATCAGAAACCTTTTCTTCTTCATTAAACTATGTTCTAACAAAGCACATTTACCTCTGCAGCTGTCTCTGAGCAAACTGACAGTGTCTCTTCAACACAAGCTTCCCCCTATTAACCAAATAAGGCCATGCAATAAACGCAATGGCAATAGCATGTTGTCATCTCTGGATGAGTCTCTGTAGGTGTGTCGTGTGTGTGCCGGCTCCGACAAGGTAATTGAACTTCCCCCAGCTGAAAAACACATTAAGGCATAAGTGCTTGTATTTTAGAGTTAAGTTTTAAAAAGGATCAAACGTTTATGCACACATACCCTGTTCGGAGGAGCCAGCGCCTGCTGAAGATGCACTGCCTTCGATGCCATGATGGGTCGACCCTGGTTACTGGACTGGGCCAACTCCTCGGCAATAGTGTATTTTTGAGGAGGTGGCCCTCCCCTCCTTTTCTTACTCTTTCACACTTTTGTCTCTTTGCTACAGAGGATACACTTTATTATAGTATGCACACAAGAAAAAAAACATATTGCAATTATGAACAATGTTTTTGTATTTGAACAATGTTTTTGTATTTCATTTTTATCTGCGCCAAAGATCTTACGGTGTTCGGGTTGCATCAAAGTATAAAATAATTAGTTAAATATTCTTTTACCTTCACTTTTAAGTATTTCTGTACAAAGATTTGTAATTTTTATAGGAAATATAGTCATTTCATATTCAAATATAACATTTTGTTATGAGTTTTCAATCAGTTTTATGCTCGTTGTGAGCCTGTAAAGATGACTGTATGAAAACGTATGCATTTACACAATCAGCTATTTTCTGCCAGCAATTCTACAAAGCTTTGGCCGCTGCAATGGTGTTGTTTTTTGCGATTAAAATGGACTTAAAGTCGTAATATTTCTTCACGATAATTTCTTGTTCTTCAACTGAGAAATAGGCACACCTGAACGCTGTTGGCTGTTCACGGCAAAGGTGTGGCTTTTATGTGCACGCGCATGATAATTAATCATTGATTCAGGGTTTAAACCTGGGTTGAGAGAGAGAAAGCTGATAACCAGCGTCATGAAATATATTAAAGGGATAGAATGAAACTTTAAAATGAAAATTCTGTCATCATATACTCACCGTAATGTTGTTTCAAACCTGTATGAATTTCTTTCTTCTGCTGAACAGAAAGGAAGATATTTAGAAGAATGTCAGTAACCAGACAGTTTCTGGTACCATTGACTTCCATAGTATATATTTTTTCCTACTATGGAAGTCAATGGTCCACTGACATTTCTGTTCAAAATTGCTAATTCGCGACCAGGGTTTTGTTTTCCTCTTTCCTCTGAGCTTACGCGTGCGTAACGTTGTGCGTCGGGTCAGGGGTTAGTCTTCCACTGTAAATCGAATCGATGCATAGTCCATCTTTCGGAAGCTAGTGATTATAGTTTACAAAGTTTTAAATATGGGTATTTTCCTTACACAAACACATGGCTTCACTTCAGAAGGCTTTTATTAACCCCCTGGAGTAAAAGTGGAGCGCTTTTACCATGGATGGATGGATGCACTGTTTTGGGCTTCAAACTTTCTCCAGCCATTCACTGCCATTGTAAATGTCACATAAATGTCACAAAGAAGAATGTCACATACACCTAGGATGGCATCAGGGCGAGTAAATCATGGGCTAATTTTCCTTTTTGGGTGAACTATCCCTTTAAAGACATACATAATTCTTATGAAAATACCTGAGATAGCTTGTTGAACACAGATATATTATGTGTTTGTCTTCATGTTTTATCAGTCAAAACGTCTCTATTTGCATGTTATTATATCCATATAAGGCATTTCCTGAAACGTCATAAGTTTAATACTTCTATTAATCTCACTTGTGGACTTTCTGAGCGAGGGATGAATCCGTACTGGGCTTCCAGTATGAATGAAACAGAAGACATGAGAGTGTTTAGCACTCCATATCACTATCATCTCCCCATTTGTGGTAAAAATAGAAAAATACTGAAGTACTTTGTAACGTAGTTAGCCTACTTGAGTAGTTTTTAAGCAAACTACTTATTTACTCTTACTTGAGTCATAATATTTTTCAGTACTTCTACTTGTAATTAAGTAAATTATTACTTAAGTAGCAATACTTTTACTCAAGTACAAATTTTTAGTACTCTTTCCACCACTGTACAGTTCACAAGAAGGAATGAATGAAAACGAGTGAGCGAATTTGGACAGTCGTTGAGCGTACATCGGTTGTACACTCGTTATTGCGGTGCACTGTGGGATTGAATGAGTGCACTCAATAACGTCCACCACTACAAATGGCTGTCCCCTCAAATAATGCCCTATTTGATGGTATTGGGGAGCGATTTCGGATTCAGCCAAGGTCTTACTAAGCATACTAGAAACTTCGGAGCAGGTGTGTTGAGGCAATTTGTAGCTAAACACTGCAGGACAATGACCCTCACCCTCCAGGACCGAGTTTAAACACCCCATTCATCCCTTTGAAGGGATTAGGGCATAGGGTTTGAGCCAGAATGAAACAGGATATTTCAGCGCCTCAGGCTGTAGTGCTCTTGAGCAAAATGAGAAGGATTTGAACTTGGAACTTCTCAAACTTAGTGTAAAACATCACAATACGGAGTCTTATTAAAAGCATTGAAGCAGTCAGCGTGGCTTTTAACTTCTTTATTAATACTTTAACTGCGGTTACATCATTAAAAGTTTTAAGGCACATTCTTAGATCCAAGTCCTGCTGGAATACATTTTAAAATAAGAGCATGTTTGCCGCTGGGATTGTATATCACAGATGTGTCATAAAAACATGCACTCAGTGGTGCATTTGCTCGCGCACACACACATGGTTTAACCAAAACACATCAGCAACTGACTGTTAAGAGGCATTCGGTAATGAGCATTCAGAAATATAAACATTCATTTCTGTCATTGGTTTCAATGTGACATTTATCAAAGTTCATTTGTGACACGTCCACGGGATCTCTGTGTGTGTGTGTGTGTGTGTGTGTGTGTGCATAAGCGTGCATGCTACAGACATGTGCAATTCTACAGTCACTTCTCATTTGTACTGACTTGTAACTGAGCACAGAGGCATCAGGTCTGACCCTGTTCCAGGGTCAGTCCGAGTCTGCTGCGTCTCAGGTGCTTTGGCATGAAACTGGAACCCTGTAAATGCATTTAGAGCCAACATGGCCTTCACAGACACGAACACTGGTGGCTGGGAGAGGCGCTCTTGCTGGAAGCCAAAGCGGGAGACTCCATTAATACACTCCAAACATGGCACTGAAAACCTCTCCTTTATCAATCCATTCATCCTTCTGATTGAGTCCAATTCATGGCATTGGGAAAGAACAAGGGAAAACTAAAGAGACAAGACAAGGACAGGGGGATTTGGCTATTTGGAGTCTTTTTACTCGATGGCTCCGGGTCTGGTCGCCACGTAGACGAAGAGGACGATGAGCAGCACGAGCACGACGAGCGTCGGTAGAACGATGGTCGTCACCTGCTCCCTGGCCTCATGCATGGCCTGCTTGCGCTCCTTTTTGTCTTTCCACGACTCCTTCTTCGGCTTGCCCTTCAACTGCCGCATGGCTCAGTGCGTATCCACACAGCGGGTTACCGGCGATCCCAGATAAAAACCCAAAAGATGCCCTCCTGTGAAAACATGTACAATAGGCTTTATGTCAAACGTCACATGAACAAACCGAAAAACAGGTCTCATTGCATCCACTTGTCAGAGAAAGTGTTAATGGTAGTACGAACTGACGGCGATATCTATGGAAGATAATCAGCTAACCTAGCTAGCTCTTTATATTGTTAGCGTTTTATTCAGTTTTAGGGCGTTTTCACACCTGGCTCGATTATAGAGCGTTTATTTCGGAACCTGGTGCGTTTTCTCTTTTATTTTGGTTAGTTTAGGCATATGTAAACACGGCAATCACGCCAAAAGAATCGTTCCCAGATAGCCCAAAGTTCCTGAAATGAGGCGGTTCGGTTGAGGTCAAAAAAGCAACACGATCCAATGGACCAACGAACCAAACAGTATCATAATTCATCTGCAGTGTCTGATTCTGTGAATGAGCACATTAGTTATCGCAGTTGAAAGCCAAACCATCTTATAGGTATGGTAGGAAAGAGGCTAGCAATAGCGAGCTAGCTTTGAAAGCATGATATCCCACCCTCCCTTTAGAGCGTCTCCTAAGCCACGCCTCCTTTAAAACACATAAACGTGCAGGTGAAGCAAAGCCAGAGCAGATAAGCGTCATAAGATTAATAATGAACAGAGCTGTAATTTAACCAAACACTATAGAATAACACAAGACGCGTCACTATTGTTTTGAATGGGGAAAAGTGCAATGCTCAATATGGCGGAATAAGTCCCGCCTTCTAAATAAGAGCCAATCGCCGATTGGTAAAGTCATCACGTCACTGCAGCTGCCAAGCTCCGGTTCCCATAGAAACAGTCAGACGCACTGCGCATGCGCATTAGCTTGTTCCAGCCTGAACAATTTACGTTTTCTATCATGATTTGAGCGTAAAAAAAAAAAAAAAAAAATGAGACAGTTGTTGTCAGATTTCATTGGTGATTTCAAATCAGAAATTTGATCGTAAGCTTGGCGAACAGTTTTAAAGAATTTGATGTTTCCCCATTCAAAGAGATGAGAGCTGCACTTGCATGTCCGAGAGGCGTTTCAAAGATGGCCGCCGAGTGAAATAACTTGTCTTAAAGGGACTTTGGTTGCACCACCTGACTGCTGCAGATTCATTTCGCCTAAATCTGTCTAAGTATACACAAAAAAGTCTGAGGACGTGAACAGCTCCGGGTAGAACGTCATGGGTTGCCATCTCTAAGTTACGGTTACGACATGGTGTGAACGCAGCATAAGCTCGATGTTTTGTTTCAGGAGGAACTATAAAAGGCGGCTGCTGTTTGTTTGTGGCGCTCTGTGACTGTCTGTCTACAACTCTGCATAGCCTTACAGAACGCAGTGATGACGTGTGATGTCTGTGCGAGCAGCTGCATGGAGGTATGGAAATACATTATGTTGACAGGCAGGTAGGACATCCTATCATTGCATTTGGACCGTATGCAATGATTGGACGAAAAAAATTGGGCCCTGAGACTTCCACAGAAGATATATGCACATATTTTAATATTTAGACCACTTCTATAATTGATTGCTATCAGGATGTGAAGAGAGTTTCAACCACCAGTATAACAAAAAGTGTTTATGAAAAAAAATTGCCTACTCTACCTTTAAAATGTTGTTTAATTGCTCTTCTCCATGCATTGCAAGAATGCTGTCCTGACGAAGCCTTGACTCCCACTCTAACTGCATTAGAAGTGTTTGAGTGTAGCCGCAGCTACAAATAAAGCCACACAATTAAAGTGAACTTGTTTATCCATCTTGATGGATGACGCAGAGGAACGCAAACAGGTGAAATCTGACCAATAAGAGGACAGCTTTACTCACTTGCATAAACACATTTTTGGAACACTTTCAAATGTTGCTGTGTGAAAGCGATCTGAACCAAGAAGAAAATGCAACATTGTAACAAATTAAAAATCCCTGTTTCGGAACAAAGCAATCGATTTACAGGTCTGAAAACGCCCTTAATATTCAAATGTTAGTAAGAATAATTTTTTTATTTTTTTATTTGATATCAATCTGTCTATGTGATGGACATCTGTTATGCTCATCTTTGCTCATTTATATGAAGGTATCTTGAGTAAAATAGCTCTATTTTTAACGAAGCGCATACAAAAGACCTGAACTGGAAGCAATTCAACTATTAAATAAATATTTTTTTTCTAGTAAAATACATGAATAACCCTTTGTAAAATTGTAGCAATGTAGTTTTAAAGCTTTTGATGGCTTTTATTTATATATGGCTAAAAAATAACAACAAAAAATATTTTAGAGTAAACTCAACCATAAGGTGTCACTTGTTAACATTAGTTAACACTGAACAATACTTCTACAGCATTTCTTAATATTAGTCAATGTGAATGTTGATTTCATTCATTGGGAGTTGACTGTAAAAATCTGAGGCACAGTAAGTTGATATATTTTGATAAAAGATTGCGAAGATTTCTTATAATAATGTGCTATGATGAACTGTGCACAATAAAAAAATATATGACTATACTATCAATAAGTAGTAATGTTAGTATATTATTAATAAATAATTCAGTTTTGATAATTTTTTAAAGATCTTTAAAGTTGTTTTTGTTAAATTATTCTGCAGTGAGAATTTAATTTTGTAGTATGTCAAATGAGTTATGCATGCATGACAATTATTTAAAAAAACAACAACTGTTGAATGTTTAATAGTAAAAATGTTTAAAGGTGGTCTAAGTGATGTTGGGTGACGTCACTTCTTGTTGACGTTTAAAGTATTGTCAGATCCCGTCTACGGAGAGCCTGGCCACTCCCTATTAAGTCCTATTGTACCGAATTTTGGTTGTAGTTCCACCAGAGTTCCACTGGGGGCGATCGCCCATGAGTGCAAAATGAATGGAAGTCTATGGAGCTAGACGGCTAAATTTGTCTCTTTCACCCGATTGCCGTTGAGAAATCTCAGATTTGATTGTAGGTTTTGAAAGTTTAACAAGGGTTATAGGTCGAAAGTTGAATGAGTACTTATGTCCTTGCGATTTCTTACAGGTTGAGTTGTTGTTGCCCATAACACGCTAGCATTCTGCTAATGAACGCTGATTGGTCAGTGAAGGACTGATTACGACCAGAGATACCGCTTGATGGCATCGTGTGTGTGTGTGTATTTTTGTAAAACAAAAACTCTTCTAGCACGTGTGTTTACCTGTGTCAGCTGTTGTCGTCGATGCCTCGAGAGAAAAGAAAGTGCAGAGCGCGAAAAGCACCAAAGTGACTGAAGGATTGCCGTAAAGCAGTATCTCTGGTCGTACGATGTGTATGACGTCATTGACATTTTAAAAGACTTTTTAAAGCAAATAAGTGACTCTAAAAAATCTAACACCCAGCAATGTGTAATTTCTTTGCATCTCCTTTCGAATACAACATTCAAATTACTAGACAAAAAATTATATCCTGAGAAAAGTGGATTTTGAGGGGTATAGCTCCATAGACCTCCATTCCTTCTGCACTCGTCCTGTGAGCGCCCTCATATGGAACCAGAGTGGAACTGCAACCAGTTCGGAAGCCGGAAGTTTACTGAGAGTGGAAGTTCTCCCCTTATTAGACATTCTCTGGTATTGTCAAACAAAACGGAGGCTAGCTAGACCCTCCCTCCTCCTCATCCGCGCACTAACCCCCCAAATCCTTCTTGTCGGTTATTGGCTGGAACAGTTTGTTATGTTTCGTGGTCCAGGCTGGGCCAGTTTTTCTTTCCGTTTGTGGAGCCTGGGCTGTCTACAGAGACTGCGTTTTTTTTTTTTTTTACAGTGTGTTCAGGGGACAGGCAGCTAGCGGATAGTGACGAGATGTTTGCTGTATGTGACAAAAAAAATGTTGGCCTAAAAAACGTGTGACATCGCTTAGAGCACCTTTAATATGGAGTATACTAGTCACACTTAATACACTGCTGTCTATACAAAATAATATTACATTAATAATAAATGCACCATTGGTGCTCAGGTCCTAAATATTGCTCCATATCTGTGGCTTCACACCTTTAGTAAGTTTTTTCACCCGTAGTCATGGAAACTGAGCAAAGGCCAGGAGTAAGAAATCTGAATGTGAAAATGCAGTAGCGCACACACATACTGAACCGCAGCCACAATTCCCACCCAGGCAAACAGGAACTGGGTGTTGTATCCTGAATCTTAAGATTGTGTGATTTTGAACACACATTACGTGTGTGTGTCATAATGAACTACACGCTTGCATAAAACCACATTTTCAATTAAATAAAACACTTTCAAAAACTCAACACACAAGCCGATTTGCATAGTATTTTGCAGACCAGCTTAGGTGAATTAGGGTAATCTGGGACATGAAGCTCTGTTGTGTAACTTTACAAGCAGTCGACAAGTTTTTCAGTGACTGATGTTGATACTTCCAATATAAATGCTGATATATACAATTTAATTAGAGCAAATTACATGTAAACTGATATGAAGAATTGTTCAAATCTAATGCCAAAACCACTGGCCGATTCTGGAACTGAAACAGGGTTTCATTTGCGATTCATGGATAAGGATTTTAAAATAACTTTGAATATGACTGATTCGCTAATGAATCAATCAGGCCAATTTGTTGGAGTGATTCATTGAAATGAGCCAATTTGAAAAAAGTGTATACTCAATTATTCAGAAAATATCCATGACTGTAAGGCACTGTATTAATAGTGTCAAAATAATGTAATATATTACCGGTCCATCAAGAAACATCGCCATATTTGATCTGGGTTGCCATGTCATAATTTGTTGGTAACGTGTTGGTGGACAACCAGTAAATAATGTCCTAGATTACCTTAAAAAAAAATAAAAATAAATAATCTGTCGTTAATTATTCACCCTCATGTCGTTCCAAACCCTTAAGACTTTTGTTCGTCTTCGGAACACAAATAAAATTATTTTTAAATCTAAGAGCCTATGCAACTATCACTTTCAAGCCCCAGAAAGGTATAAAAAGACATCATTAAAGTAATCCATGGTTTAACCTCAATTTTATGAAGTGACGCGAGTGCTTTATTTGCGAAAAAACAAAACATAATGTATCACTTTATTTTCAAAATATTAATCTCCAACACACACGTCGAAACAACATGCATGCGTTGTGGTGCTCTTGTGAATACACGTTGGGGATAATTTTTTTTGCTACTTAATTGGTAAATTATGTTTTTCTGCGAAAACAAAGCATTAATATCACTTCATAAAGTTATGATTAAACCACTGGAGTCACATGGATTACTTTAATGATGTCTTTACCACTTTCAAGTCTCAGAAAGCTAGTAGTTGCGTAGACTGTCAATGGAGGGACAGAAAGCTCTCAGATTTAATCAAAAAGATCTTTATTTTTGTTCCGAAGTCTTACTGGTTTCGAATGACATGAAGGTGAGTAATTAATGACATAATTTTTGGCTGAACTAACCTTATAACTCACTTTATAACACACATAATACAACATCCCAAACCCACCAAGCACAATACAGCATAACATGAACACGACATGCGCCATACTGTGAATAAATGCGAGTCACATTATGAATCAGCACTACAGGTGGTGTGTGTGACATCTTGTGTTGAACTTTTCTGAATATAAAAACTAAAAAAGTTACAGTTCTCAGATTCACTGCTCAAAACACATGAAAGTTGGCCGTGAGAAAAGCTAAGGCGTCCCGGTCAAGCTCACAGACCAGGCTGCTATTGAACATACTAGAAAACTACTGCATTGACAGCGTGAGCCTCATAGTTTCTCTTCTGCGTCGAAGTTGCTTGTCAGTGTTTACAATGAAACGAGTTGCTACAGACAACAAATCAACGACCTGTTGCATGCAAATGACTCGAAAAGTATCCGATCCCACTTCACACACATGGATCGCCCTGTTGCTTGTGCTCGCGCTTTAAAAAGGCACTAAATGTGGACTGCGTCTCGTGCACTCGCGCCGCGCGCGTGGGGACACTTCCACGCACTTTTCGCTTACCGCCACAGTGTGTGTTCCGCAACACCCGCGCGCACCGCCCGGAGGTGTTTCGTACAGTGTGTTTGAGTGTTCCGCAGTCGTTGTCACGGTTCCCGGAGGTTTCTAGTGAGTGAGCGGGGGCTCGACCGAGATTACGTGGCAGAGCTGGAGCCTCGCGCAGGAGGCGGAGGAGGAGGAGGAGCACGCACGCGCGCGCTCTCCCTCTGCGGGGGCACGAGAGACGGGAAAGATGTGAAAGAAAAAAGAAAAAATCTAGTGACAGTGACTCCTCGCTGCCGACAGGGGGAAACACGGAGACGATCAACAGATCAGAATACACAATGGCCCAAAAAGGGCTGTAAACTTTTTTTTTATATATAAACATAAAACGCCCCCACTTCTTTACTTGCACCAATAAAATTTGATTCTTGAGAAACCACACCTAGGCTATCTCTGTAACTATGGAAGCTTGTTTCCGCCACTGAATAAAAAGTAGAAAAGGTAAGTTAATTGCAACATTTTATCTTTTTTTTTTTTTTTCTCAGAATTGCGTGAAATAAACTCACAACAGCATGTTATAAATGCAGAATTGTGTGAAAAAATTGCGTTATAAAGGCAAAATTGCATGAAATAAACTCACAATAGCGTGATATAAAGCCAGAATTGCGAAATTTGCAATTGTGAGAAATAAAGTCAGAATTGTGATAGTGTATAAACTCGCAATTACACGTTTATAAACTCGGAGGTGTGAGATATGTGAGAATTGCGAGCTGACTTTTTTCCTGACTTCTTTAAAAAAAAAAATCTTCCATGGCGGAAACAAGCTTTCATACTGTAACAGCACTAGACTGTAAACAGTGAATAAGAACCAGAGGAGGAGCCCACATGTTTTTTAGCCAATCAGAGTACGTATGCTTTTTTGCCTTTTATGTCTGTTGATTGGCTGACATATAAGTGATGGGCGGGGTTTAAAAAAGGCCAGCGTTTGTACAGATCGGAGCTGTTCAGTTTTTGTGCTGAACTCTAAAGAAAATGAGAATTTTGAGCACTGAATTACACAATGATATAATAATATTTACACACACACACACACACACACACGTATATATAATAATTTTATTACAGTGTTGTCTTTTCAGATTCAAGCGGCTTTATTGACATTACAAAAAGTGATATAGCATAACAACTTCATTTACACTTGTAGTTATTTTTGCACTTTGCAGGTGTAGGAGTTTGACCTTGTATTATTGTGATGGATTAACATTGTTGCGGGCTGCAGGGAAATAGCATGTTTAACATGAGTCATTTGTGAGAAATTAGGTCATTTGTGGCTCTGTTTTTTTATTTTATGAGCAGCATGACGATCTTTTTCTGGTTGTCACAACTCTCTGTATTTTTGCTAGTGCACTTTTTATGTTCAAGTAATGACAAAAGCATTGATATATGTTTCAATGAATTTGTTAAACATGCTTGATATTTCCCAGCATATACAAACACAGAAACTGTAGATCTTTCATTTCTGCTTTCATTTCGCCTTCCTCCATGATCTATGAGTTGTTGATGCACTTCTTCATGACCCCTGGAGGCTGTTATCAGCTGGTCAGTGTGCGTACGCGTCTTGTGTGTTTGGAACTGCCGGCGATGCTTCCCAGCTCCTTCTTCATCTCCCAGCGCTGTAATGCTGAGGCCCAGGGCTCCAGTTTAGGGTCATAAAAGCAAACGTGGGTCTAATAACAAAGTACAACCTTCAGGTCAGGAATAAAACACACAAACCTGACATGTGAGGTAAAATAATCACCCACAGGACCAGAGACGAGGTCGGGACCAAATTGTGAGATATAAATGTATGTACTGTACACACAAACACACACAGACACACACACAGACACACACACATAAACACACAAACACACACACACACACACACACACACACACACACACACACACACACACACACACACACACACACACACACACACACACACACACACACACACACACACACACGTATTTATAAGGAGATCTGTTTAAATTTATGTTATATATATATTAATTAAATGTATATTTAATTTAAACTACTGTTTAAAACATGTTCTCCAAGGCTGCATTTATGTAATCAAAAATACAGTAAAATAATATTAATATTGTAAAATATATTTACAATTTAAGGTAACTATTTGCTATTTTAATATGTGACCCTGGATCACAAAACCAGTCATAAGTCGCACGGGTATATTTGTGGCAATAGCCAACAATACATTGTAAGGGTCAAAATTATCGATTTTTCTTTTATGCCAAAAATCATTAGGATATTAAGTAAAGATCATGTTCCATGAAGATATTTTGTAAATTTCCTACCGTAAATATATAAAACATGTATTTTTGTGAGTGAATGCAGCACAATCGCGAACATAAATGCACAACTTTAAAGGCGATTTTCTCAATGTTTCGATTTGTTTGCACCCTCAGATTCTAGATGGCCAAATATTGTCATATCCTAACAAACCACACATCAATGGGAAGCTTATTTATTATTTATATGTATAAATCTCAATTTCAAAAAAATTACCCATATGACTGGTTTTGTGGTCCAGTGTCACATGATCCTTCAGAAATCCTTCTAATATGATGATTTGAAACATTTCTGATTATTATCAATGTTGAAAACAGTCGAGCTGCTTCATATTTTTGTGGAAAGTGTGATTAATCTTTTCAGGATTCTTTGATAAATAGAAAGTTCAAAAGAACAGCATTTATTTAAAATATAAATATTTTCAACAACATAAATGTCTTTACTTCCGCGTATGATCAATTGAATGCATCCTTGCTGAATAAAAGTTAATCCATGCATACAAATGTAGTAAAATGTATCATCAAAATAATCATTTAATAAGTCATTTTTAAATGCAGTTTTATTTGGACTTTGATGCCACTGGCCAGTTGATCACACATGGATCACTGGGACCCTTATTAATGGATTTTCAACAAATATAATATAAAATAGTTAAAGTTATTTCACATGTGTCTCATTTGCTACCTGAGCAGGAGTGGACAGTGTGCCGTCTTTCCCCGTCCTCCATAAGCTTTCCCTGAGTTTCTGTGGCTCATCCTCGCAGTTAAAGCTCTTCGATCTCGAGCGGAGTCCTCTGTGGTCCTCAACCATGTTCTCTGTGATCTGAGGAACAGAGAAGCGGGAGAGAAACAGAGCAATCAAATCAAAGGCAAAGGCAAAGGCAAAGGCAAAAGAAATGTCCATCCTCTGGAGAGCTCGCATGATTTCAACACTTGCTGTGATCAGAGGAGGAGGCGGCAATCTAAATTCTGACAAGGTTTTGAGAAATAATTTCAGGACTCTGGAAAAAAGGGATAGATGATCATTACTGGAAACACCACAGCATTCAGATTCAGTTGTCTTCCTTCATATGTCCCTATTATTATTGCTGATGTATAAATGGTTGCAAATGGGGTTCGTTTACCTGCTGTGACTCCAGACAAACTTCCCGGATTCTCAGTTCTGCCTCATCCCTCTCGTCCCGGAACCATTTTAAACTCTCTTCCAGGTGCTGCACACAAACACATTAACAGCCCCATTCAGCACAAAACCCCTGATCACTTATTCACATACTGGCATTTCTCCAGCACTTTGTTGGTCTTGCAGTATTGATGCCCTGAAGGGAGTAACAGACAGGAAGAAGAAGGGAACAGTAGCTTGCTGAGACTGCACAGAGGAAGGAAAAACAGAGACATGGAGAGAGAATCACAAGGCAAACAGAAAACGATTTTTAAAAAAAGATGAAAGAAGAAAGGAGTATTTATGGCTCCTGATCCTTAAAGTTAACACGTGAAGTAATATCGCATGAACCACGAGGACTGAGAGCACAATTTGAGACAGCACCACATGCTTAAAGGCCCCGGTATAATTAAAGTCCCCCTGTAGTCAATCATTTTATCCCTTAAAACTCATCTTTGATCACCAAAATGACATATTTAAACGTTTTGTCCTGTGATTTTTTTTTCGGAACAAAATCAGGCCCAAACAAAGTTCATTTTGTGATTGTTTCCGGAGTTTGAAACAGCTTCCCAAAGCGAACTTTCTGGAAAAGTTTGCCATTGGTCAGTGGCGATGATGTAATAGGTAGGTGTGCACAGAGGCTCCGCCTTCTTTTATGTGGAATTCTTCTCCGGTTCATTTCTTGTGTTCAGTCCCTCTAGGTCCCCGTTTTCACACCACTGTCATTTATGTTGTGTTTATTTTGTTATTGAGAGGAAAGTGTGCAGCACATATTTACAAAATCATCTAAACGCAGCGTGAACAGCATCTGGACGTTCGGAAAAAAACTACTTTTTACTGCAAAGCGAAGAGCGAAGAAGAACGTCGTGAGTAAATCAGGGTCTTGAGGTGAAAAAGAGAGGGCTGACCTGACATTGCTCCTGTAGGGTGTGATTGAGATCTCTTTCGGCCTGTAGCTCCCCCTGCTGGGTGGAGGACAGACACTGCAGCTCAGACTGGAGAGAAACCATCTCAGAGCGCATCTGCTGCAGACACTGAGACTGAAACACACACATGACAAACTGTGAGAGGACATCTTTAGTAAAGATGGGTCAGGACATTCACTAGTTGTACAGAATGTCGGTAAGAAAGTAAGTAATTTTTTAGTAGCTGTGCTTTTAAGGGGATGCATTTAGAAATATAACTTTTAAGCAAACTTTTTAAGCTTTTTAAAATATTAAAGCAGTGCTGGTGTAATAAAGTCTCTGCCTTAAACGATAAATATCTATCAAGACAATTATGGTTGGAGTCTATTATGTATTATACAGTACAGGCCAAAAGTTTGGAAACATTACTATTTTTTATGTTTTTGAAAGAAGTTTCTTCTGCTCATCAAGCCTGCATTTATTTGATCAAAAATACAGATTTTTATTATTTTTATATTGTGATATATTATTACAATTTAAAATAATTGGTTTTCAATTTATTATACTTTAAATTATCATGTATGTGATGCAAAGCTGAATTTTCAGGATCATTACTCCAGTCTATCACATGATCCTTTAGAAATCATTCTAATATGATGATTCATTATCAAAGTTGGAAACAGTTCTGCTGCTTAATATTTTTTCATAACCTGTGATACTTTTTTAGGATACTTTGATGAATAAAAAGTAAACATAAAAAAATACATATAAAAAAAGAAGCAAATGTTTTGAAAATAGAAATCTTTTGTAACAACAATACACACTACTGGTCAGTAATTTGGGGTCAGTAATTTTTTTCTTTCTTTTTTTGAAATAAATCAATACTTTTATTCAGCAAGGATGTGTTAAATTGATAAAAAGTGATAGTAAAGAAGATTTATATTATTAGAAACTATGTTTTTTATTTTGAATAAATGCAGTTCTTTTTAACCTTTTATTCATCAAATATATTAGGCAGCAGAACTGTGTCCAACACTCATAATAAATCAGAATATTAGAGTGATTTCTAAAGGATCATGTGATAGACTGGATGTCACATGTGAGTCACTGAAGACTGGAGTAATGATCCTGAAAATTCAGCTTTGCATCACAGAAATAAATGATCATTTAAAGTATAATAAATTGAAAACCAATTATTTTAAATTGTAATAATATATCACAATATTACATTTTTTTTCTGTATTTTTGATCAAATAAATGCAGGCTTGATGAGCAGAAGAAACTTCTTTCAAAAACATTAAAAATAGTAATGTGTCCAAACTTTTGGCCTGTGCTGTATATAAATGTATTTTCTTTTCATGACAACTATGAATAATCATACTAATTATGAATAACAAAATAAAATAAAAGTATTAGATTCAAAATCACTCTAAATATATCTTAGCAAAATTAAAAAAATTAATTACATTTAATAATTAAATTGTGTTCATTTTTATGCTCAGAATAATACACAGTGAAATGCATTATTAAAAATATAAAGTTATTCGTGCGATTAATTTATAGAGCAAATAAAGTGCATTGTGACATGGAGGCGAACATTTAAGAAATGAAGGGCCGTTTACACAACACAGTTTTCATCCAAAAACAGAAGGAAAAGAAAGTATGCATTTTGGCCGTTCATTTACTCGACAAGGGGGTTTTGGGGGCCTGAAAATGCAAACTTTTGAAACAGTTTGGATGCACACCTGCTCATAACTCCTCCTCTTATATTCATCCTTAGCTTCCTCAAGACTTTCAATTTCTGCTTCCAAATCCTGTTGGGAGAAGCAAGACGATGCAATGAACTGTGTTTATGTTGGTATTATAGTGAGAGAGCTTGTATCCAGCACAGATGTGAGGTGAACCATGGGTAAAGTGACACACCTTGATTCTCAGAGAGTGGTTCAGAGCTGTTCTGTTGTCCAGATACTGATTCAACCGAGACGCCAGCTTCTCCAGCTCAGACACCTTCTCTTGTAGCTTCTGATTGGCTTGTGAGAGGTCACCTGACTTTGCTGATGCATCATTTAGTGCCTTCTTCAGCTATATAGAAAACAGGAGTCAGTCAGAGTCATTCTTATTTGTAAAGTAAGTAGTTAAAAGTGCTATACATTGAAAACTACATCACAAGACAACTAATGTACATATTACCCTCTGTGCTGACTTCCTCCTAGAGTCTTTTTCTCTGTTGAGCCGGTTCTTGAGGGAATCTACACATTCCGTCAATCGACGAATCTCTGCCCTTGCCTCTTTAAGCTCCGCCTCCCTGCTGATGCAATCATGTATAATATGAACTCAAGAAAACATGGAGGAAAAAAACGACTGGGTCCCTTTGATTTGAACATAGCTGGATCCTGGTAAATACATAAATAACCAAACACAAATAGACAAATAGATCAATGCAAAAATTTAGGGATGCAGAATAAATCTGTACTATATCAATTATCGACCAATATTAGAGATTTTTACATTTTAATTAGTTGATATTGCCTCTATATCAGTCAGTATTAGATATACTGATATACACATCCTAATGTGAAGTGACATTAATGAAGTGAACAATGTAGAATCGAGTTTGTGGTTTTAAATGACAAACAGTCCTGCTGATAAAACATATATTCCCTCACCTCTCGCCGAGGGTGTTTAGTTTCTCCTGTGTGTTTTGGTTTTCCCGTAAAGCCTGCTCTAAACTCTGAGCAAGTGTCCTGTTGTCATCAAGTGCTTTTTGCAAAGACTCCCCCTTCAATGTGAGCGTGAAAACATTTAAACGCTTTGATCGCATCTCTTATTATTTTGGTCATCAGTGTGTTTGTGTGCGTTATACCTTCTCATTACTGGTTGCATTGTGATTCTCTACTTCAGCTTTAAGCCTCTGAATCTCTTTTATAGCCTGCAGTCTGACAAAGACACACACACACACGCACGCACACACGCACACACGCAGTCTATTAGAAGCCTGGTGTGTGTTTTTGCTTATAGAATGTGTGTGTTCATCATAATGATTGTTTGAGCATCACTGTATGACACACTGTGCAAAATGTGTGAAATAAATCCATATACATACAAAGTGTGTGTGTGTGTGTGTGTGTGTGTGTGTGTGTGTGTGTGTGTGTGTGTGTGTGTGTGTGTGTGTGTGTGTGTGTGTGTGTGTGTGTGGCAAACACACACAGGCAAACACAGTGCTGATTACCAAAGACAAACACTGACTTAGTAAAAACAAACAACAATCATATTTACAGTAATGCACTTATAATGGAAGTCTATGCGGCAAGACATTCCCCAGAAATTAATAAATGTCAAAGCACTTTATTAATTGTTTCATACAAAACTGTGTTATTTGAGCTGTAAAGTTTAAAAACTGAAAACTTATGTGATGCTGCATCCATGCCACAAGTGCAAGACGGCTGCCATAATTGGCTAGCACAACATTAAAAATGATCCCCTTCCTTTAATCAGACGTGTCTCGTCTTACAGTTTCTCACACACACAAACACACACACACCTCTCTCTCCTGAGTGTGTGCAGTTCCTGTGCTCTCTCTCTCAGCTCTACATGCAGTGTTTGTGTGTTCTGCTGCAGACGAGCGTGAGACGACAGGACGTTCTCCAGAGTCTGCGCTATTTCATTCTGTTACACACAGAAAAAACACACACTCGGTCATAAAAATGTGATCTTTTGTTAATGCAATTCATTGCTTTCAATTCTCGTTGTGTAGAAAGACTCGCCGTGTCTCTGTGCTGTTGCTGTAGCGCACCGAGTTGCTCTTTCAGTCTCTGGTTTTCTATCTGCATCTGAGAACGAGAGTGTTAAATTGATCAGTCCACTTATAATTTTAGCCATAAGTTTGTTTTATATCACCACTTTGCAGTTTTTAAGTGCTCCATGATTCAATAACAGCCTCTACAAAGCCCCATTTCATTGTGACAGATGCATAAAACAATCAGCACTGAAACGTCCTGCTTTTATTACTTCATTGTGACTCGGCAAGCCAAGATTATGAACACAGAATGGATGTTGTTAAATGTGGGCCGTCGTATATAAACTTATAATAGAGATATACACATCACATATTCCTACTTTCGGTTTTATGTGTTTTATATTGATTGTATCATCGAACTGTGTTTTGTCTTATGTTCTGCTTTTAAAAAAAAAATTGTGTCAAATGATGATGTTTTGTTTTCTGATGTCAGGAATCTAGCGGTCACATTTTAACGGTACCATATGGGTTACCTGTCAATCAGTATTTGGTGATTTTTAAATGAGGCAAGTTTGCTGCTTAGATAATATTTATAAATATTAGTCTTATTGGATGAGGATGAAGCAGTCTAAGAGTTTTAATGAGCAAATCTATTTGTTCTTCGTCTCAGAAGTAGCGCGAGCGCTTGGACTACGTCACAAACAGAAATGGGCTTTGTCGTATCGCGTCGCACCGTATCCAGTGTAGACAGCATCGCTGATTATAATGGGTTTTATCTGCTTTTGTGGCTTTTTGTTGTGGCGGCTCGCGTCTGTCACACACCTGAGCGACACACTGAGCTTGTGAAACAGCAGTGGTTTTGTTAGACGAGTGTTTGTGTTTACCTGTGTGTAACTGTACTGCAGTTTAGTGTTAGTCTGACAGTGTTCATTACAGTCTGCTTTCAATGTCTTCAGTTCAGCGGCCATCTGCTGCACTCGTGCCTGTGCGCACACACAAACACACACACACACACACACACACACACACACACACACACACACACACACACACACACACACACACACACACACACACAAACACACAAACACACAGTCTATTAGAAGCCTGGTGTGTGTCTTTGCTGTATAATGTGTGTGTTCAACATATGATTGTTTGAGCATCATTGTATGTCACACTGTGCAAAATGTGTGCAATAAATCCAAATACATACGAAGTGTGTGTGTGTGTCACAGACCTGCAACTTGCCCTTCTCGTAGGCCAGTTTGTTCTTGCTGTCTGTCAAGTCCCACAGCATCTGTTCTACCTGACGGTGAGTTACCTGGGAGAGAAAGAGTGTTACAAGCACATTTTCTTTTGACGTGCATCTGCCTCTGTGATCTTTTGATCTCAAACCTGCTGATGCTCCATGACTGTCAGGCTCTCCATCAGCTCCTCATTCTCCTCCTTCTGTTTCTGCAGTGCGGAGTTCACTGTGGTCAGCTCCACCTGTCCATCACAGGGGAGAAGATGATGTTATGGTAATAGCTGGTGGAATATTACCCTGATCTGTAGAGTAGCTGAAATGAGCTCTATTCTGTATCCAGCAAAAAAAAAAAAAAAAAAAGGTTTGATCTCCTGAATGAGATAAAGAAAGACTGGAAGTGACCTCACATTTGGTCAGCAGTACCTTGATATCTGACAGCTGTGTTTCTAGAATGTTCTTCTCTTTTTTCAGCAAAAAGATTGCAGAGTTCATCTGAGATTTGGAAATTAAGAGTTCATTAAAGCAACGGGCCACAAGTGGTTGTGCAGTACAGTATTTTCAAAGGTGAAGGGCTGTTGTTAGCAAGCATAATGTGGAAAAAAAAAATCATACGAAAATAATGCACATCCACATTGGTTTATTGCAGATTTTGAATAATTAAAAGTATTAATAATAATAATAATAATTATTATTATTATTATTATTATTATTATTTGTATATACTGTATATATAAATTACATAATGTATTATAATTATTATAATTATTAAGTATTAAACATTATTTACTACTTTGTTGATCAAAGTAATTATAATCTTAAAATAATGATAAATTACTAATGTGTGTATATATATATATATATATATTTGATCAAGTATAATTAATACAAATATTATTATGAATATTATAGTTTTTTTGTGGTCATAGTTATTATTAATATAATTAATAATACTAATACTTTTATTTAATAAAATTAATAACAATATTACTCAAATTAATACAATAATAACAATATATTAGTACTACTACTACTACCACCACGACCAATAGTATTAATAGTAATAATAATAAATAATAGTAATAATAATAATAATGAATACAATATTAATAGCAATATATACTAATAATAATAATACCACCACCAATAATAATATAAATAATAATGATAATTGTGATATTTATGACAATAATAATAAATAATAACAATCATAATTATTATTATTGTTGTTGTTTTTATAGCTTCAAATGTGCCTCATCCAATTATAATTTAGTGCCAGAACTATCAGTTTAATTCATACCCATGTAAACATCAGTGCTTGTGTCCTTTCCTTTCAGCTTGATAAATGACACCAACAAAAAATAACAACAATTCAACTCACTTCACTCTTCATGTGCTCTCTCTCTTCTCTCAGGGTCTCTCCATCTCTCCCAGCACGACTGAGCTCCCCCTGAAGCCTCTGAATGGTCTGTTCCAACATCTGCTGATGACTGACAGCTGTCACCTGGGAAACAGTGGAGCTCTGCTGCAGCTCGGAATGATCCACCTTCAGTGCCTCCCTTGTAGACGAAATAAAACAGCTTATTTACAGTCAGATTTTCTTTTATCTTTTGTAGTTTTGTTCATGATTTTCAAATATGATGGCATTTCATGCAACATGTTGCCCATCTGCCAAATCTGACTGAACTGAAGATGAATTTGCTAGGATGCTAGGATACAGCTTTTGACGTCAACAACAAAATACATGTGTTCGTCTTTTCCCTGCTGTTGTAAGAGTTTTATAGTAGTGAATGTGTGTGTAACTCACAGTTCTTTCTGCAGGGCGAGTTTCTCTGATATCGTGACCTGTAGTTCAGCCTGGATGTTCCTCCTGGCTGTGTCTAAAAGCAGATCCTGCTCCTTCAGGTGTTTAGACACACGATCTCGCTCCGCCTGAACAAACAGTGTGTGTGTGTGTGTGTGTGAGAGAGAGAGACAAATATAATCTCTATCAGCAAACTTTTGTTCAGTATTACTGTTACTGCCATATTGACTCATTTTCATTTTTTTCCTTCTTAATGAGTATAAACTGAACTAATGTTATTTTACTGGTTAAATATAACTTATTTTGCACTTATTAATGCACTAATTCATCCGCAGCTAAGATGAAAACGACCTGGCAATAGAATATCCAGTTGCATGCCAATGACAGTAAAACTGGAACTGAACTGAAATACCTTGATGTTGCTCTGATGTTCTGTCTGTAGTCGAGTGTTTTCCAGTGTTAACGAGTGAAGTGCAGTGCTCAGCTCTGAACACTGAACCTCTAACTGTTCATTCAACACCTGAGAGAAAGAGAGAGGATGACTTTTAACCTTTATTCATAACATGCACAACATTTTTTACACCAGAACAGGAAAGTTAATCAATAAAAACAATGTTGTTGGCTAAACAAAGCTAAATAAATGTATATAAACCTACATTTCAATCGGTTTTCCACACAAATTATTAAAATCACTTCGGAAGATTAAAGAATATAGCGAATAAATCATACACACTACTATATGGTGCTTTTTGATGTGCTTTTATGAGCTTGACTGTTACAATCACCACACAAAATTGAGAACCATAGCTCTAATCCATATATTTGTACAATGACAGTATGTTGGCTTTGTGGAGCTAACAATGATTTAATGCTAAACAGATTGTGTGTGTGTGTGTGTGTGTGTGTGTGTGTGTGTGTGTGTGTACCTGAACTTGATCTGCAGCTGCTCTGAGGTCTCGTCCATCTCTGATGAGTCTGCTGTTGTCCTGCTGCTGCTTCTGCAGAGCCGTCTTCACACTCTAAACACACACGGACATCATGAGACGTGTCATTACTGCCATCAGCGTCTCTAACACACATGTGCTCGTACCTTGATCTCTTTGCTCAGCTGTGATATCAGAGTCTCTTTCACTCCTGAGAGGAAACAACATTTTAGTTTCACAATACAGTAGCATAAACCAAGATTCAATGTCCCATAATTCAGTGTTTCTGACTGGAATGGTCTCGGAGCTGCTGACACTCTCTCTCCAGGTACAGGATTTGCTCCGCCCTCTTCTTTAGCTCCGCCCTGTTTGCCTGTCCATCAGTACGTAAGGCGTGGCAGTCTACTTGAAGAACCTCCACCTGACAAGACACCAGCAAATAGTGAATAGAAAGATTAAATTAGGCGTTTTATGGCTATAAAACACATCCAGGGTGTTGTGGGTGGTTGCTAAGGTGTTGCTATGGTGTTCTGAGCATTGCTTGGTTTAATGAGGTATTCTACAGTAGTCAACATTTAAAGTGGATCAAAAAAGTTCATCAAAGTTGTCCTAAGACAAGAACAGGTATTGTTCAAAATTCATGTATAACTTTGATGAAAGGTTTTGATCCACTTCAAATGTTGACTACTGTAGTTTCTCCAAGTATATTTAGCAATCAGACAAGTCTTTTTTTAAACATGCAAGTAAGATCGCAGTAAACAAGGATATACTGTGAACCTTTTCTAGTCCTTTCCTTCGGTTTACCTGGCCTCTCTCCCTCTCCACCACTCTCTCCATCTCCTTCACTCTCAGCAGCAGTGCATTGTGGGATTGCTCAGCCTCCGAGTGTGCTGCGGTCTCTTGAGCCATCTGCTCCTCCTTCTGTGAACAGATTCAGAGGTCATGAACTATCAAATGAAATCGAAAGTAACATATTTATGACATTATTTAGATTAATCAGTTCAACCAAGAAAAATATTAAAACATTCTGGAGAAAAATAATGGATGTACATTTTTAAATGAATACTTTTATTTAGCAAGGACACATTTAATTGATCAAAAGTGACAGTAAAGACATTTATAATGTTACAAAAGATTTCAAATAAATGCTTTTATTTTAACACTGATAACATCAGAAATGTTTATTGAGCATCAAATCATCATATTAGACTGATTTCTGAAGGATCATGTGACACTGAAAACTGGAGTAATGATGCTGAAAATTCAGCTTTACCATCATAGGAATAAATTGTATTTTAAAATATATTAAAATAGAAACCAGCTATTTTACATTGTAATAATATTTCATAATATTACTATATATTTGATCAAATAAATGCAGCCTTGGTGAACATAAGACATTTTTGAATGCCAGATAACCAGGTAACTATTAACTAAAACGTTGTTTTAACACATTTTAGCATTTTTTATTGTGTGATAAATTAATTATTAAAAGCACAAATATTTTCATGTAGACATTAATGAATGAATGAGCCCATAGCTATTTTACTTTAGCGGAGTTGGTAT
Source organism: Leuciscus leuciscus (assembly GCF_965113295.1). Taxonomy (NCBI): domain Eukaryota; kingdom Metazoa; phylum Chordata; class Actinopteri; order Cypriniformes; family Leuciscidae; genus Leuciscus; species Leuciscus leuciscus. The sequence goes on from NC_138733.1 coordinate 32,112,231, forward strand.
TCTCCAGCGCCTCTCTGAGTCTGAGCACCTCCCGCTGCGCCTCCTGCCTCTCCTCACAGGCCTGCGTCAGCTCGTCCCGTACATGCAGCAGGTCCCGGTGTGAAGAGCGCTGCTCCTCCTCGTGCTGCTCCTGCAGGGCGCTTAATCGCGCTACACACAGAGGGGAAATTACAAACTCGTCTCCTGCAGGGCCCACGGATGAATGCAGACAAAACAAGTGCAGAAATCACTCTCTCACTCACACACACACACTCTTACTGGATTACTGCTCACACAAATTCAGTTTTGAAATTATTCCATATTTGCTGGTTGGTTACGCGGTTTAATGACTCACTGAGTGATGATGCAAATAATAATGATTTTTATATTTTATTTTATATTGCAATGTTGAGAAATCACTCTTTAAAAGTGAAATGATTTCTATAAATCCAGTGATCAAATGCTATGGGTCTCAGTTTTCAATGATAGTCACATGACTAGTGGCTGGTCTGTGTGTGCAATCATTTTTGGAATCTGATCACATGTGAACAGTTACTACCCAGTATTATATTGTGTGTGAGAATGTGTGTGTGTGTGTGTGTGTGTGTGTGTGTGTGTGTGTGTGTGTGTGTGTGTGTGTGTGTGTGTGTGTGTGTGTGTGTCTTGATGTGTCAAGATCTTGTATTGACAGTGCAAGAGTCCAGATCTCTGTAAAGTCTCCTCATGACCGTCACTCCGCAAACAAATAACGGCGCACTTGTTAATTTGCTTAATTTTATTTATTTTTTATGCAGAGGTGGACAGTAACAAAGTACATTAACTTGAGTACTATACTTAAGTACACTTTTTGAGTATCTGTACTTTACTTGAGTATTATTTTTTCTGGAAACATTTTACTTTAACTTCACTACATTTGAAAGACAAATATCGTACTTTTTTACTCCACTACATTTCTGTCAAGGTCCTTGAAGTGAATCAATCAATCAAAACTAACTTAAGCTGGACAATAACTTTATCCTAGAGCTGTTGTAAAGCCTAAACAATCAGTTATGGTAATTTCCTATCATCACTGTAAAGCTACTTTGAAACAATCCATATTGTTAAAAGCGCTATATAAATGAAGGTGACTTGACTTGACTAGAAAGTAGTAATGTCAGTTAGGGGATGATTTTGGTTTGCAGGGGTTGCATTTTGGTTGGAAATGAAAGTTGGGTTGACATTAGAACTCGACTGATGTTGGTTCCTGACGTCAACACGATTTTCATTTTCAACCACAATACCACAGATCTGTCCAACGTTGGAAATTAACGTCAATCTGATTTTCATTTTCAACGTTGGGTTTGGTCTTCTAAATGCCAATTTTGTCATTGTTTTGGAGCACACTAAGGCTAACATACTCATACTAAAAGCCCAAAAACTTTACATTTGAGGGAACAGCCATTTGGGTGTCCGAAACCATTGTGGACGTTATTGAGTGCACTTATTCAATCTCACATTCAATCCCACTACTGGAACTGTGTTCTAGAAATAAATTCGATATTGATATGAGGGTAGGCAGGCATAGATTCAGAGGCATAAGGTATGTAAGTATTACATACAACAATAATAAAACAATGCATTGACATTTACTTTTTTAAGTACTTTTAAAAACAAGTACTTCTGTACTTTTACTTAAGTAAATATCAGTCTTTAAAACTTTTACTTGCAACGGAGTAATATCTGGCCAGTACTATCTGTACTTTCACTCAAGTAAGGAAGTTGTGTACTTTGTCCAGCTCTGTTTTTATGTTCTCTGCACTGTATTGATCTGTCCATCTAAAACACATTTTTGGTGATGAGGATGAAAGAGGAAGGGAGGAGATGCTGGATGACAAGATGTTGTTTGAATAATAAATAAATGTATGAAATCCAAAAATGTATTATATATATATATACATTTTAAGGGCTGATTCTATGGCTATGAAGCTCCTAAATCATAATATCACTGACTTTTGGAAACAAGTCAGAACTCTCAATAGTTGCAGAGTGTCTCTTCCTTGTACTTTAGATGGAGTTTCTGGGGCAGAGAATATTGCGGAATTATGGAGACAACATTATTGTAGTCTTTTTAATTGCATCCAAAATTAATATGATGGGGGCGATCACCAAGTTAATGATCCAATAGTGATTATGCCACGTGAGGTGGATCAAGCTATAAGCAAATTACCTCAAAATAAAGCTAGCGGCTTAGATAATATTTCTGCTGAACATCTTAAATATGGAAGTAAGAGGATAGCCCCTTTATTAGCTGTTTGTCTTACTGGCTTTTTGAGTCACAGTGTGTTACCAGATTCAATGTTGTCTGTCTTATTAGTACCAGTTATTAAAAACAAAGCAGGAATGGTGGGTAACTTAGGTAATTATAGACCTGTAGCTTTAGCTAGTATTTTGTCTAAAGTCTTGGAAAAAAATCTTGTTTACTAATTCTACAGACAACCAGTTTGGATTTAAGGCTAAACATGGTACTGATCTTTGCATCTATGCATTAAAGGAAATAGTAAATAAGTATAGAGATACAAATTTATCAGTTTGTATGCGTTTCATTGATGCATCTAAAGCTTTTGACCGGGTTAACCATGCTAAGCTATTTTTTAAAATGAGACAAAGAGAGGTACCAGAATACATTGTGAGAATCTTGGCCTATTGGTATGCCCACCAGTTGATGCGAGTTAAATGGGGGCAATAAGGTCTCTGCCCCTTTTGGGGTCAGTAACGGTGTGAGACAAGGAGGGATTTTGTCCCCAATTTTGTTTAATCTTTACATGGATGAACTGTCTGAACGTTTGAATGTTTGTAAAACTGGGTGTATGATTGGGAATACTTTAGTGAATCATATTATGTATGCAGATGATCTTGTGGTGTTTAGTCCAAGGCAAGCAGTGCTGGTCTTCAACAGCTTTTAAATGTGTGTTCTGAATGATTATGGTCTTGAACATGATATTGTATATAATCCTGATAAGAGTATGGTTATGACTTGCAGAACTAAGGAGGATAAAAGTATACATTTTCCAGTTTTTAAGTTGTCTAACAAGAGTCTCACGGTGTGCGAGAAAGTAAAATACCTTGGACATATTATCACTGAGCACATGACAGATGATGAGGATATTGAAAGGCAACGCCGCCTGATGTATATCCGGGCAAAATATACTGTTGCGTAAGTTTAGCTTCTGTTCAGATGAGGTGAAGGTGTCACTTTTTAAAGCATACTGTACAACACTTTATACTGCTCATTTGTGGTGTAACTATAGATCATCTAGTTTACAGAAGCTGCAAGTAGCTTATAACGATGCTATGAGAATCTTACTAAGGAGACCTAGATGGCATAGTGCAAGTGAAATGTTTGTGAGTGTAAGAGTAATCACTTTTAAAGCACTGTTACGTATTCTTATTAGATTTAGATTTTAGATTTATCTGCCGGCTTAATGATTCTAAAAATGAAATTATTGTGGGTTTATCAAATATAAGGGTTAGTACTACACGGTATCAGTCAAAGCTGTGGAGACACTGGTGCTGGTGTATTTTGTAACTCTAGGTTTACAAAATTGTCAGGGTTGTGATGGAGTGTATGGGTTGTATATGTTGTTCAATGTCTCTTTTTTTTTATTTATTTTTTTTTATTGGACTTTGAGTCTGTAATAAAGTTTGATTGATTGATTGATTGATTGATTGATTGAATATATATATATATATATATATATATGCTGCAACGTGGTTAATCTGGCTCATTTATTTATTTATTTACTTTTTGGCTAGAAGCAGTTCTGAATGGCCGGTAACTTAAAAATTTAGTAGACAAATTGGCTGGTGAGTGAAAAAGTTCATTTCAAACCCTGTTAATATGGTCCTTCCAACCATTATTACACAATTTGAGCCTGATGAATCTTGGCATTGTCATCCTGGAATATGGCCATGATGTGTCTTCCTACATTGTGGTTTAAGAAATGAAAAGCTACACACACATCAGTAATGGTTAGAAGAACTGTTGCCGAACATATAACATGCTAGAAACATAATAATCACTGCAATAATGATCCAATCATAGACTCTTAAGCATTTGCCAATTTAAATCCAAAAAGTAACTTTATTTGGTCGTCAGTGTGTGTGTGTGTGTGTGTGTGTGTGTGTGTGTGTGTGTGTGTGTGTGTGTGTGTGTGTGTATATAATTTTTTTCATACATTAGGCGTGCTGACCTGTGTGCGATGGATTGAGCTCTCTGTTCATCTCCAGACGGAAGATGGTGAGTTTCAGAGTGTGCAAAACACTTTCTAATCTGCACACGCGTGCGACGAGCGTTTCACTCTGCCTCCATAGCAAACTCTCTCCTGTGGCACTCAGGGGCCCGTGGATGTTCACAGGACTGACCGGACGCCGCTTTGAGGAGTTTGAAGAGTTCACGAGCAGCTGATCTGCAGACGCTCCCAAAGAGCCCAGACTCCTCCTCAACTCCTCCGTCTGCTCCTCCGCTTTCTGAAGACGCCTCTGTAACACGGAGAGAGACTCAGGAGCCGTGGCCCCCACAGTCAGAGGACAGATCACTGGCCTGGACATTACTAGATAGATAGATAGATAGATAGATAGATAGATAGATAGATAGATAGATAGATAGATAGATAGATAGATAGATAGATAGATAGATAGATAGACAGATAGACAGACAGATAGACAGACAGACAGACAGACAGACAGACAGATAGATAGATAGATAGATAGATAGATAGATAGATAGATAGATAGATAGATAGATAGATGGAGACAGACGGACAGATAGATAGACAGACAGACAGACAGACAAATAGATAGAGATAGATAGATAGATAGATAGATAGATAGATAGATAGATAGATAGATAGATAGATAGATAGATAGATAGATAGATAGATAGATAGATATTGGACAGACAGACAGATAGATAGATAGATAGATAGATAGATAGATAGATAGATAGATAGATAGATAGATAGATAGATAGATAGATAGATAGATAGATAGATAGATAGATAGATAGATAGATAGATAGATAGATAGATATTGGACATACAGACAGACAGATAGATAGATATTGGACAGATAGATAGATATTGGACAGACAGACAGACAGACAGACAGATAGACAGATAGATAGATAGATAGATAGATAGATAGATAGATAGATAGATAGATAGATAGCAGTGTTTAATGTTACCATGCATGTGAATATACATTATATAATTTAATGTAAATGTCGTTGGCATTATGGGATTTAAATCAGTGTAAACGCAGAAACACACTCCGGCGTTAAGTGACATCGGTGAATCTTCTCAACAAACGTCAACATTTTAGTCACACTCCGAGAAATTAAATAAACTGTTCGTTTATATTAACTGAATGCGTAATAGATTTCATTTGTATCTGTTATTGTTGCTTACCTTTAGAGAGCCCGGCACTTCCGGCATAGATGGTTACCGTGGAGACCGCTCCCTCTCGAGCTCGGTTCTAAACTCCCGCCATAGCGAAAACACACACAAAACTCATAGGACAAAACTAGAGTGGCAAATGCTGATTGAGCTGATTAGGTAGTGGCCCGGAAGTTCTCATTTAATTTGTATAACATCAGACCTGACCAATTATAGTTACATTTTTACTCTTCACTGGGTGTTTTCAACTTTAGTAGCTTTAAATATTAATTATTCTGGAATAAATTACTGCTCGTCCTAATCTTTGAGAGAACGGCCTTGTCACGTGGTTTCTTTACAATCACAGTAGTTTGTGATTCAAGGACACGGGCGTTTTGTTCAATAATTTTGCAGCGATTGATACTTCAGATTTTTTAAATGTACACCAGAAGCCAAACCTTTCGTTTATTATATTGAAAAGTTCATACTTTTTTTTTTGCAGACAAAAAGACTGATATTCTTCTCGAGCCGTCACGCGCCCCCTCGAGGAAAGACTTTTATTAACAGAAAAATAGTATTAGCTTGTAGTGCCGCCCAATATAATTTCGTGTCTATGAACTTCTCTTGTTTGTAGGTTTCAAGAGACGCTTGGACGCTCGTTTTGAACAACTGTCAGAAGATAAAATTGTCCATTTTTATTTGAGTATTTTAGCTTCTTAAAATGTTAGAAAACAAACAAACAAAAAACATTTTATCTGAAGGTAGTCATTTATTTTGAGCTTCAGTGCTCTGAGGTTGTTGCTTTTTAAAAAAAAAAAAAAATCCTAAATAAAACAAACAAATCTAAAAACCAAGTCCGAATCTGTTCATATATTGAAATTGCATGTTGAAGTTGACTCAGTCATGAGTCATGAATGCCATTATTTGAGGGCAGGAAGGCATTTATTGTAATATAAAATTGTATCAATATATAGGCTATTTCTGAACCAATATATATTTCTGTTTTACAATTGTTAAAATGGTATGAATCCCATGCTGTAAAGTCATGTCTTGGTCATATTTTTAGTTCTTATTTCACCCCAAAAATTTATTATTTTGAATAAAGAAAATGAAACCTATTTCTAAGACCATTATTTACTTATTTATTTTAAGTACAGCTGTATGTTTACATCACATTATTTGAATGTACTGAATATAATTGACACTGACTACATTTTAAAAATGTTTCCATGATCATTAAGTGCATCACATCATTAAAAATTAGATTTGTAATGGGAAAAAAAAAGACTTTAAATAAAAGTAATGAGAATTGTAAGGATATGTACTTAATTGTCAGGGGTATATATATATATATATATATATATATATATATATATACCTGTGATTTTAGGGTGAAATATGACTTTTCTTCATGAGATTCACTTGGCAGCAGTCCCGGAAGATTGTGCAGGACACTCAAATACTTTGAGAAATGCTGTATGAGGCAAATGACCACTTCAAAGCCTCATCAAACCATGATCAAGAGGTTAGAAAAACATTTCATCACTTTCCAATCCCCACTGAGCATTATTAACTTTAATTAAAAAAACTGAAATTATCGCAAGTAAGTTCTGCGTCATGTTTGCATGAATCAAAACTTTCCCCTGAACAGCAGCTGATAATGCAGAAAAAAAAAAAAGAAAAAAAAAGAGGATGTCCCAGCAGTTGGAAAGAAGCACCAGCAGCCCTTTGTTTTTTGAAGCTCAGTCCTCACGTGGGTTATGAGATCTTCTCGTAGAACAGGAGGTAGGCTTGGGAACTCTGCACTTTGGCCTCCGGAACCGAATGGACGCTGCTGTCGCTGACGTGGAACCATGATCCTTTACTGACCTCAGCATTACCTGCGACAAGAGGAAAATTGGAACATCATAATAATAATAATGTCACTGGGTTTCCAGCTAAATGCAATTTGATTCAAAAAGTTAGATTTTTCAGTCTCAAACATTATTGCACGTTCATAGATATCACACTGAAATCTCGGACTCAACAGCACTGATACTCACAACCAGCAGCCGACCCGTTTTCTACGTAATTGTGCGTGGAGGGTCGTGATTTAACGTAGGCCGTGTAGTGTCCGGACCGCATGGTGCCGCTGTGCTCCACTATGCCATAAAGACTATACAGCACTCGGGTTTCTCCCTCCTTCACACCCTAAAAACACAAACAGGGTTTGATGCACTGCTCATATAGGAGCATAATTAATTGTTAAAAGATCACAATCTCGATTCAAACACCCACACGATCTCATTCCTACAGGACAGTGATTCAGCCATGTCTATTAAACCTTTGACAAGTAGCCTGTGATCACAGCGAACATTCAAATCTGCACTGGCACTGCCGCTGAGCCAGAGAGAGCAGTTGTCACGTGCAGGTATGACACAGCTTCACAAACAGTCTTTTCAACATCACAGTTTGAGTTGTCAAAAAGTACCGACTTCGGTACCAAGTTGGTACTGAAATTTTAAAAAGTGACGATACCAGCATTTCCCTCTAGCATTTTGAGCGCTGTTGAACAGATTCTTAAAGGAACACTCCACCGTTTTTTCATATTAAACTATGTTATTCCCTTAACTAAGACGAGTTGATACATACCTCTCTCGTCTCAGTGCGTGCACTCAATCGCTCAGGCGTGCGGCGACACTTTGATAGCACTTAGCTTAGCCCAGTTCATTCATTAGGGACCAAACAGAGATGAAGTTAGAAGCAACCAAACACCTCCATGTTTTCCCTATTTAAATACAGTTACACGAGTAGTTACACGACCAAGTATGGTGACACAAAATAAAACGTGGCGCTTTTCTAAGCGGGTAAAAAGGATAACTATAATGTATGGCGGAATAGCACTTGGGAGCACTTCGACTCGGCGCAGTAATATCATTACTCCTGAAAAATCCTCTCTCCCTCTCACTTCTGTCATTAGAACCAACGTGACTTTTTACTGCGCTGAGTCGAAGTGCTCCCAAGTGCTATTCCGCCATACATTATAGTTGTCCTTTTTACCCGCTTAGAAAAGCGCCACGTTTTATTTTGTGTCACCATACTTGGTCGTGTAACTACTCGTGTAACTGTATTTAAATAGGAAAAACGTGGAGGTGTTTGGTAGCTTCTAAATTCATCTCTGTTTGGTTCCTAATGAATGAACTAGGCTAAGCTAAGTGCTATCAAAGTGTCACCGCGCGCCAGAGCGATTAAGTGCACGCACTGAGATGAGAGAGGTATGTATCAACTCGTCTTAGTTAAAGGGATAGTTCACTTTGAAATAAAATTTTGGTATGTTTTAGCTTACCTCAAGGGCATCCAAGATGTAGGCGTCTTTTTTTCCGCAGAAGTTTCAATTTTTATAATTTTAGGTCAAACCGTTCTTGTCTGTCAGTCAAATAATGCAGGTCTGTGGTCACCACCTGAAAGAGCATGCACAGAGTCCAAATTAAAACAATTCCCCGTCGTCCAAATTAAACAATTCCCCATTGTAAGTACACATTGATGGCCTAAGACACGAAACGAGCGGTTTGTGTGAGAAAACGAACAGTATTTATATCGTTGTTACCTCTTGTACACAGCCACGTCCAAGTGATCTGAGAGCGCGGGCGGGTATAGATATACACACTAGATGTCGCCTTGGCTACGGTTTTGTTCCAATGAACTGCAGTAGCCAAGGCGACATCTAGTGTATATATCTATACCCGCCCGCGCTCTCAGATAATTTGGACGCGGCTGTGTTTAAGAGGTAAAAACGATATAAATACTGTTCGTTTTCTCACACAAACCGCTCGTTTCGTGTCTTAGGCCATCAATGTGTACTTACGATGGGGAATTGTTTAATTTGGACAATGGGGAATTGTTTTAATTTGGACTCTGTGCATGCTCTTTGAGACAGTGACCATCGACCTGCATTATATGACTGACAGACAAGAACGGTTTGACCTAAAAATATCAAAATTGAAACTACTGCGGAAAAAAAGACACCTACATCTTGGATGCCCTTGAGGTAAGCTAAAACATACCAAAATTTAATTTCAAAGTGAACTATCCCTTTAGTTAAGGGAATAACAGTTTAATATGAAAAAACGGTGGAGTGATCCTTTAAACACCTCTGATTGGCCATTGTGTTGACGCGCTCAACATATATGTCTGTGATTAGCCGTTTTGTTCACGCACTCAACATATATGTCTGTGACAATGGCCAATCAGAGGTGTTTAAGAATCCATTCAACAGGGCTCAAAATGCTAGAGGGAAATGCTGATATATCCACATTTTTCAAATTTCAGTACTTTTGACAACACTACAAATCACAGTATAATTATTTCCAAAAATTATTTGCATGAAATTGGCATTATATATAAAAAAAAAATGCCGGTCTGTGTGCGCGATTACACACACCTGGAAGACCATCTGAACATAAGCAGTAGACTTGTATAGAAAGGAACATTTTAAATCAATGAATTGTGAATAATTTCTGGTCATTGTGAGAATATCTGTAATCAATAGAAAAGTAACTGTAGTCTGATTACAAGTATTTTAAAATGTAAAATAATTGCAAGTACTACATTTTTGGAATCTGATCACATGCAATCAGTTACTACCCAGTTACACCAATAGGTAGTTTTAACAAGTTACTGTTAAAACATTTATTTGTTATTGAATCATTCTTTCAAGATTCAAAAAAACGTACTCATCCAGTAAAGAAACAGGTGACATCTTTATGAGTGAGTCATTGAATCATTTGTTCAAACTGAATAATAAAAAATAAAAAAAATTATTCAAATTAAATATTTTTTAAAAAGACTGTGGCAATTAACATTTTGTCAGAACCTCTAGTGAATTATTATTTTGTTTAGTTATCCATTCAGAATCGTTGGAGAACCATGATCTCTATTTTAAACACACACAAAAAAATCTTGATTCTCAATTAATCCAGAAATTATAATTTGCTCACCTTGCAGTTTAAAGAGCAGAAAGGAGCAAGATCCAGGATCTGAGGAAACTGCACATGTCTGTTCACCTTACAAACGCTGTATCCAATCTACAAGCAAACAAATGACAAAACAAGGGTCTAAATGGAGATTCCTTTGAGTGTATCAGTGTGGTGAGGTCTGGGACAGGAGGAACCAGGTGTTTTACCTGCTGGAATCTCTTCAGGTGAAGTGTGAGCACTGCTGGAGGATGAGAGATCAGCATCTGCTTCAGTGCATCTCTGTAAACAGCTTTCTTACCACCTGAATCGTGACAAAAATCAGTTTAGAAACACTGCTGTCACAATTGAGCTTTATGATAAACTAAGTTTTGTGTTCAATAAAAAAAAAAAAAAAAAAAAAAAGTTTTATCTTAGGTAAGGAGATCCAAAAAAACTAGAGTGTCAAACACAGGTAAACAATGTGCAATGCTTATTTATTTATTATCTATCTATCTATCTATCTATACTCTATATATATATATATATATATATATATATATATAATATGTGTATATAATGTGTATATAACTTGCGACATCTGTGGCATTGTGCTGTGTGATAAAACTGCACATTTTATTGTGGCCAGCCTAAGGCACACCTGTGCAATAATCATGCTGTCTAAACAGCATCTTGATATGCCACACCTGTGAGGTGGATGGATTATCTCGGCAAAGGAGAAGTGCTCACTAACACAGATTTAGACATATTTGAGAGAAATAGGCCTTTTGTGTACATAGAAAAAGTCTTAGATCTTTGAGTTCAGCTCATGAAAAATGGGGGCAAAAACAAAACTGTTGCATTTATAATTTTGTTCAGGTATTATATAAATATTGTAAAAGGTGAAAACATTACCATCAGAGGCTTTATGTCCAGGCTGGCGTTTTGTACAGGTAAAACACATCAGTCTGTTGTTCTCTGTGAGATGTTCCACCTCAGTGAACTGATACAGGCAGGACTCCACCGAACACTCCTTCTTCTCTGGCACCTCCCTGGTGGTCAGTGCGTGAAAGGCGAGCTCAGGGTCCTGATTCACCACAGTGTATTCTTTAACACCAACTGAGTCATCATCTCCATTCTCCATTTCACCTTCTGAAGCTGTTTTTAGTGACATAATATTCAGTTCTTTGACTAATTGATCCTCTTCAGCACAAAGCTGGTCAGCACCGTCCTCCTCCTCAATTTCATTCACCTCTTCCACTTTGTCTCCCTCCATAGACACATCTTCAGAGGTCTGGTCTTCGGATAAGGCAGTGAAGCGGTTCTTGCCAGCAGTAGCATGTTCTTGCTCGGGTTCCTCATCATCTTCATCCTCATTTTGTGATTGTGCGGAAGGTTTCTCAAGGATCAAATGCTCCTGGCTGTTTTTATCCGGTTCCACATCAGCACTGCCATTTTCTGAAACACTGTGAACGGAGCCGTCCGCTGGATCGGTGCTGCTAGCTGTGCTCTCATTGGGCAGAGGTTCCAAAGTGACTTTACTGCCCAGTTTCTGCTGTCGTCTCTGAGTCTATGGATACAAAAGCCAACAAATAAGCGTATAGCAGATGGTCGGTATTCAACTTGATACTGTGAAAAATAAGTCACTGGAACATGATATGTGTAAAACATGTAGGGAGAAAAAAAACAACCATATATACACACATACATACATACATATATTAGTTCAATCATGAAACTCTATAGGGCGCAGGCTGATCCTTTACATGCAATCAATCACATCATTACCACATGGTACAAGCTGATTGACCTCTACTGATCCTGCAGCCAATGAGATTGCTTGTTTAACATTTAAATAGTCTGGTTCATTGTTTGCTGTAAGCTAGTCCTGTAACGCGCTATCAGAGTTCCTCTGAAACCATCCACCTTCCTAGATCTGCTCTGGGATTTATGCTTGTCTCTTTATGCATCAGCAGCATATCTTACATGCTCACAGTAACATGTCTATTGGCAGTATCAAGTTTATATTTGCTCTGCAGCAGCAGCAATAATCAACAGCAGAAGCAGCAAAGCAGATCTAATCTGACGAAACCAAATACATTAACATTGACCTATTCAATAACATGCTTAAACCATTTCAAGAGGTGTCATGATTGAGATATATAATTGAAATGTTGACACTGTGTCTTTACCTTGGCTTGTTTCTTGGCCTGTTTCTTGGCTTTCTTCTGCTGGTACTTGCTTCCTGTTCCTGTAGGCATGTCTTCATTCCCATTGGCCAGAGATGTTGCGGTGTCTTGATCTCCATCGTCACTGACGCTGCTGCGATACTGAGCAACTTTCTTCTGATTCTTCTTTTTGTAGGCCTGGAGGAGAGACTCAAATCAGTTCACGTCCCCAGAACATGCTCACGCTTTACAACAGCAACTATGAGCATTTTGCCAGAAGGAAGAGCCAAAGTGTTTGAGGGATAAAGCAGCTATATGAATCTTACCTCATCAGCTACAGGAAGAGACAGATCCAGAAACATCTCTGTCACCAGAGACACAGTTCTGCACTCTTTACACATCACCGTGCTGCTCATCTCTCCACCAAACACTCGGTCCACAAAGTTCTTGGGTGCACCGTTTTTCTCATACTCTGGTGAAAACGATGCAAGAGAAAGTCTAAGTTATTAATTTAATAATACTCATGTTATGATAAACAAGCTTTGGGTTTAAGCTAGCCTTAAAATGCTTCGCTGATTTCAACCTGCTCTGTATTGTTACAATGTCGGTAATGTATGTAAATTAACAATGTTTACTCGTTCTCCATGTTACCTGGACTGATAAATTCACATTTATTTGTCAGCAAAAGTCCACCGGATAGTGCAAAATGTGTCATCCGGCTGACTATTGAGAGGCTTTTCATGAAAACTACAGATGATAATTCTGCATTTTTGTATCCCCGCCCACAGACCAACAGAGTTTATTAACCGAATAGTTATTGTAAGAGTAGGTTTATCAATTAAAACTCTATTTTGTCTACTCTTTAAACAGCATTATGGTGAAAGTGAAACACTATGGCACCATCTTTCTTAGCTGTACGAGATGGCGTTTTGCTTCAGAGGGAACGGATGGATCAGCAGTTCTTTATCACGCTGTTTGTAATCATCCAGTTTCAAATGTTGACTACCGGTATAACACACTCTGGTCAAGCGTATCCATAGCAGACTGGTGGGAGTGGCCTTGGACTGCAACATGCCCAGTGCATTATGGGTGTTGAAGTTTTCCTACCTATTTGGCAATTTCGACCTTCTACTGCATTGGCAGCCAAGTTTTATTGAAAGCCCATTTTGCCAGTGCTTTAACCCCCTGAGGTCTACGGTATCGCCGGCGATACCAGCTCGCTTTTTTTTTATTAGTGTAAAAGAAACTCATAAATACTCTGTTGACTTTGATTTTCCATAGGAGTTTCATACATCAATCGATTCTGTTAAATGTGTATTATTTTTGTGTATACTCACAATAAAAACAAAGTGTTGTGCTTTTTGCCAAATAAAGAAAAATAAACACGAAGCGAGTTCTGCCTTCTATCTGCCAGTGTAGTCCATTCTGAAACGCGTCCGAAAATTAACAATAACTCAGCGAATACTCAGTCAAACAGACATACAGACACACAGGCATGAAGATTGAATTCTCTTCTTTAAAATGAAGTAATTTATATAAAAAAACAATTATTCTCATCTTGTGAAATCTGTATTAAAAGAGAGCGATTCCAGTCGACCTCATTACAGCTAATTCAGATGTAATGTGACTCCGCCCACGGAGAGCGCGCGCTATTCAAACGCAAATGGCTGAGGCAATCCTGTGAACGCCCCCATCAGCTCGAGAAAACACACAAGTTTATTTAGATCATTGTTTACACCGTCTTGCAGCGCTGTGAGGAATAATACTAATGGAAAATGTCCCTCAGAAGTGCGGGTATATCGAGGAGCGAGCTGAGGAATACAAGTAAGTTTTTTCCTTCTCACGTGAATTTCTTCACGTGGGTTTCTGTTTATGAATGAATAAACTGCAGAGATGCGCGCTGTTTACCACAGCTGGCAAAGACAGTTTAAATTTAAATCGCGTGTGTGAATGAATGATGATGTTTTAGCAAACTGTATTACTATACTGAGATAAGTAAACATCGACTGAATGTTGAAATAAAATTTGAAATGGCTATTTGTATAAGCAACGTATTAAACTGCAAATTAACAATATGCCCTAATATTTCATGAAAACAACGTTACAGTCAGACGAAATATGAAAGACAACATTTTGTTGACCAGATTTGGGTACAGTTTTTACTGTAGAATATACTGCCACATCAAATAAGCTTTTGTTTAGCCATTTCTATATATAAAATACTATTTTTGTCAAAAATAAAGTCATCAACTAAGATGTTAGCTGTTCCAATGTTGGTTATATTCAAACTAATGAATACATAGATTAAATGTAGGGCCTATAATCTTTTTTTTTTACAAAGAAAGAGTACACTTGAAATTGTAATTATTGTTGTAATTGTAACCGTTTGAATAAAATAGCAAAACATATTTACAAGATAGATGTAAGCAAAATCTTAAATGGTCAATATAAGTCTTCTTCTAAATATATTTTTTGTCCTTGCATTGTGGCTCAGTCAGTGTCACACCTGAGTGAATGGCTAATTATGCAGAGTGGGTGTATTCTAAGGTGTAAACCACTCCTCGTTCACGCCCCCTCGCATATTGGCTTTCCAAGCAAAACCTGTTTTACATCAATTTAAATCAATGTATGGTTTTATGTGAACGATAAAGCAAGACTATTTTCACATAATTTTGAAGAAAAAACTATAGGCGACGACATCCATAAGTCAAAAGTCTTATTGCCACATATTTAGTATGTGTTTTGTGGCCTTATTTCAAACATTTTAATTTTTAGTTTTTTCGATAACCACGCATAAACATTATTCTCTCAAAAATGAAAACATGTACATACATGTGGCTCACATATTATTGTAGTCCTGTTTGTGCTATATAGAGTGAATTTACACCTTTGCCATTAATATGTTTATAAGCAACTGAAAAAAGCACAAATGTCAGAGCATGTCAGAACACCCCCAGGGCCCAAAAAAACGCTCAGACTCCAGAGGGTTAATCATTCCCTTATAATATAGAATTTGTCATTCTGGTAATCTGATCTGGTACCTTTAGTAACCTTCTTCGTCTGCTCAGCCTCTAAGCTTTTGCCAGAGTTTTTCAAAGCCCCCAGAATTCCGGAATTTACTCTCTGAAAAATACAGAAAATAAACAAACAGGACACGGTTACACTGAAATGTCTCAAACATTCCTTATAATCAATGGCAAAGGAACACCAGCAGACACGAGTTCATCTGGTCTGTGTTCATGTGCTGTTAGAGGTTTATACTTTCACTTCTTCTGCCCGCATGCCGTCCAGAAGGTACCGCAGCAGCTCCTGACTGTCCTGCTGCTGAAAGCCTTTAAAGCGTGGAGCTCTGTGTACAACAAATAATGGAATCATTAAAAGATTGCTTGTTCCTGTAAGACAACGATTCGCCTGTGTCTTTTAAGCCTTTTACAAAATCACACCGGAACATTCAAATCTGCGTTGGCGCTTCCGCTGAGCCAGAGAGAGCAGTTGTCATGAGCAAGTATGAAACCCGCTTCACAAACAGTCTTTTCAACATCACAGTATCATTATTTCTGTTACAATGATATCACAAGTACTGGGACAAAAGTTAATATTTTGGATATAAACACTGATGTCTTCGGAAGAGATCAAAATAGAGGAAATCCGTTTTTGAAAGTTACTTGGTGCTACTAATAACGATTGTATCAATTGCATCGTTACACCAGTAGGTGGCGACAAGAGGTTGTGAAAAAAACGTACGTGTCATTGGATCAATCATTCATGAGATTGGTTCACAAATGCTGATTCATCCAGTAATAAAACATGTAAAGTCTTTATGAGGGAGTCATTCAAACCTGCAGATATTCACATTTTGTCAGAACCTCTAGAAAAATTACATGTTATTTTTTGTTGTTGTCAATTCAGAATCCTGGGAGAATCGTAATCTCTATTTAAAAAAATCAATAAATGGTGGTTCACAATTTATCCAGAATTGTTCTCTTATGCTCATCAAGGCTGCATTAATTTGTTTAAAAATACAGTAAAAACAGTAATACTGTGAAATATTGTTACTATTTAAAATAACTATTTTCAATTTTAATATATTGCAAAATGTAATTTATTCCTGTGATCAAAGCTGAACATAACAGATCAGAGTTTCTCACGATCATAATGACTAAACTACCAAACAAGAGACACACACACATACATGTACATATACATATATATACACATATATATACGGTATATAATACATTTCTTTAGGACATGCAGGTGTCAAACACATCAGTAAAACAGCACTTTCCTCTTATTATATGAGACTGCTGCGCTAGGAACATGTTTGTGCGGCTACTTACTTTTTACACACTTGTGTGAAGAGTTCTTTAGGGGTCACAACACCTTTCTTGGTATCCTGGACTTCATTAAGTAACTGACACATAGCCAGCGTGAGCGACCCGGGTCTTTCCAGCTGGATCTGAAGAGGTTCCTGAAAACATGATGTGAAAATATGCTGTTAGATGAAGATTTCTGCATAAACTGAACATAATGAGGGTCAGCATTAGTACCAGCTCAGATGATGGTGTGATGGTGAAGGAGCTCTTCTCATCTGAAATCTTGCTCAGCAGTTCTCGCAAAAACTGCGTCTGTGATAAATTCTGAGAGGGAGACGAGAACATCAGGGTCTGCAGAGCTTGTTTACATGCAGCAATGTGTAGCCTGACTCTATACCTGCACGACTGCATTGAAGAAACACGTGTTGCCCAGATTACTGAGACCCCTGACACACACGACACCACCAGAGCTTCCTGCTGCTGCTGCCGCCGCCGCCACCGCCTTCTGTCTTTTGGGATTATCATCATGTTTGGAGTTGCTCTTCTGGTTCTCCTTGTTCTCTTTCTCTTCATCCGGTGTTTGCTCTGCAGGTTTATCTTCCTTCTTACATTCTGCAGGCAAATTGATGCTCTTTTTTTAAATGAAACCATGTGCTTTAAGTAAACAAATTTCAAAATAGCCAAAATAAAGTGTCTAAAATATATTGTTTTCAAATATTACATAGTATATTCTGTTAAAGTCCCCCTGTGGTCAATCATTTTATTAGCCTGATTAAAACCAGACCATTCTCAGTAGTAACTGAGTTATGGTCTGGCAAAGCTCCATTAATAACTCATTTCCAAAAGGGCGTCACCAACGCACGTCGCTCAAATGCCTCTTGGCGCAATTGGATAGACCTAAAACCAATCAGAGCGTCCGTCATCGTGTAAAGCCATATGCTGCGTCCCTAAGTTACACTACGCCATAAAAGTATGTACTCTTTTTGTGAAGAAAAGGTATTTACTTTTGAATGTGTAGCAAAAAAGTAAAAAAGGCAAGCTTTGGGACATACTTCGTCATCTTTATCGGACGGATCTGTCGTGTGCGTCCTGTCACGTAAACTGCCCTGTCAATCATCTTGTCACAGTTAAAATCCTCTATTAAATCTAATTTAATTTCCTACCGTTTCGGAGAGAAATGTAGCAGCACGTTCATCTGCCAGTGGGTCTTTCACGGAGACTGTCCTCGTGTGTTTGCAATTTGAATATAATAATGCATTTAAAAGTTGCTGCGCTTCACCAACGGACGTCGCTCAAATGCCTCTGGGCGCAATCGGATAGACCTAAAACCAATCAGAGCGATCGTCATCGTGTAAAGCCCGCCCCAACGTTTCTGATTGGTGCCGCGATTTCGAGGGATTAGAAATGGGCTTGAATGAGCTCTTTGCCAGACTACTTGCAGAGCAAATCTAAATTTGCCGGAAGTTGTCTGGGTTTTCCCAGGCTATCATTTTATCCCTTAAAACTCACCTTTGATCACCAAAATGACATTTTTAAATGTTTTTTTTCCCCTTGAAATATAACGCGGTTCTATGAATATGCAAATTAGCCCCGCTTCCACTCACTCACACCAGCTCAGAGATCCACTCGTTGACCTGATTGGTTACAAGGTAGTTTGTGACGTCAGAAACACCAGCGATTTCAAACCGTGTTTTTGAGACTGTCTTTGGTTCACTGCAGTTTTAAGGAGGAAATACTCGATGCGATGTTGTTGACACATGAATTTACACATGGTTAGTCTTAAAGCATATTAAAAACACCACATAAACAATAACATTAAAAGCTTGATTTTCACCACAGGAGGACTTTAATATTACAAACATAAATACATGTTTGTTTAAAAACAAACATATTGGTCAACTGCTACTGATATTAAATAAGCGGACGTGGCTATGAAAACTGTCTGGCACCTACTTTTGTTGGAGGTGCTCTTGCCAGGATCCGTCGGCACTTGTTTTCTTATGTTTGTGATCAGCTGTGCCAGCTGACCCGTGCTGGAATACTGAACTTCTTCATCACAGATGTAACACCTTGACGGCACATCAAGCAGAAGGTAAGAGGTCAGAACACACAAACCCTGCCACATTTCAGTGAGGATGAGGATGTGTGTGTGTGACTTACCATACGCTCCAGACGTCCAGGCTGAGCACTAAACAGTGCGGCTCGGATCGAGGCGTCTCGTAGTGCTTGATCGCATGCTGATTCTCCAGTCTCCCGCAGCCCTGACGAGGATCACAACATAGTGTTTAAGTGTGGCTGGCCAATAGCAACATGTCATAACTAAGTCACCTGATCACTTACTCTGTGGCCGCATTTCAGGCACATCCACACAGCTGGACTTTCTCTTTCAATTTCATCCTCCGAGACCTGGTCTTCAACAGGCTTGTTCGGCTCACAGTCTTGGCACGAGCTCAGATTTAGAGCGGCTTTCTTCAGGAAGCTGTTATCTATTCCTTTGCGGATGTGAGTGCAGGAAACCTCTTACAAAGCAACAGGAGAATCATGTTAAGTTAGAGGTTTCATGATTAAAATCACTTAATTTACTGCCAGCTGTCACACATGTACCTGGTGTCTCAGTGCTAGGACTTCTGTCTTTCACCTTCTTTTTACCCATTTTGGTTTAGAGGAGCACCTGGGAGGGGTTTTAATACATGCATATTAACAGAACATACAGTCATATTAGTACATCATAATCATTTTATAATAACGTGTAGTGATTCACTGATGTGATGCTGACCCGAGGTCGTTTATGAGTGTGTCAGCAAATACAGATCTCTGACACAAAAACGTTTTGAGAAAAGTAATAGTCGCATCAATTTAAAGATCAAGTCACGAAGAATAAGTCATTAATGTTTCCGTTTAAACCACTGAAAATACAAATAAACCGCGACAGCTGTTATTTTCAGATGAAAAAAAAAAAACATGACACAAACAGTTCAAGTAAACTTACGAGGCCAGCAAAATCATTTAAAAATATGTAAACGGAATTACATCCATCCAAGTTTCTGTATTCAAATAATTTGTAGCGAAATAAACCGCATGAAAACACCAGTGTAAAGCATGTTGTTCAGCGGCTGCTTAGAGTATTTCCGGGTGACGCTCGACAACGCTGAGGTTCATTTCAAAATAAGAGTCTGACTGAAACAATAAATTAAGAAATGACAAGGACTACACATTTTATAGAGGACAATAAACAAATATACATATACAAACCAAGGCTTTTCTGTGATTGAACACCACGTGATCTGTTTGTTCCAAAATCCAAAAGGAAAGTGAATGTAAACAAAACAGGAGCCAAAGACGTGTTCTATTAAAATGAATGTCTTGTATTAAATAAAATAAAACACATAACAGTGTTTTACATTACAAGTTACAACACAATAAAAAGAAGAACATATTCTGATATCTTGGAAATGGCTTAAAAACTTCCCACATGACGGAATGAGAAATATTAATATATGAACAAACTTTGGAATATATATATATATATATATATATATATATATATATATATATATATATATATATATATATATATATAGTATACAGTACTAAATTGTTTCTAATAACACTGAAAGTTATACCTTCTACAAAAAATAAATAAAAATAAAAAACCAATTTGCATCTACAAAATCTCTAGTACCTAGTAGGCTACTCTCTCCATTCAGTCTCTAAAAAGTGATTTGAATCTAAAAGAGACAGAGCTGTTGTTCCAAACAGCTGTATTATGTTGAGTAAAGTTGGTCATACAAAAACTTACAGTGTGTAAAAACCTAAATAAAAACCAGATCAGTTTTGTGGAGAGAAAAATCACACCACAAAACAAAATCAATACCACCTACATTTTTGAAAATTTCCCCATGAACACAAAACCAAAGACTGCCAGTTTACAGAAAGATAACTTGAACGAGTTGAATGAAAAAAAAAGATAAGTTTTTCCCCCGAAGATTAGAAGGCCAGATTGGACAGATGGCTGCAAATACATATTTCCATATTTCGACAAATACTGTTTACTAAATTGGAGTATTTGGCGAAATATGGAAATATGTTTTTCCAGCCATCTGTCCAATCTAGCCTTGCAATCATCTAATCTTCAGGAAAAAAAACTTTTTTTTTGTAATTTTCATTCAACTCCTTCAAGTTTTCCCTAGATGTTTAACACTAGATTAAATTAAGGACACATGGCAGTCAAAAGCCATTCATTCACATTTATCCAGGCATGAACCAGAACAGGAGCTTTAGAAGAAGAATAAACAAACCTGTGAAGCTTTTGGAATCTGATCACATATTTATTCTATTTAATTATATTTTTTCTTCATTTTTATAAAGCAGTTGACACATTGAGCTTTATCGTTAAAGTGAGCAGTTTAGGAAATAATTAATACCCTCTATCAGAATGATTTCTGTTCATTTTCACTGAAAGAATTACCCCGTTTTAATATAAAGTGTGGAATTAAGCATGAGCAACTGTCTCATCACTGCCTTTTGTTGTTGGCCTCAGAAATGCTTCTCATCAAGAGGAATACATATAGAAATTAGTAATTAACTGTGTTCAAAGGCAGTGAAAAAAAAAAAAAGTAAAAGATTGTGAAGATTTAGGTGGAAACCTACATAACTATACAAAATAGGTCAATAATAATAATATTTTACAGAAAGAAAAAAAAAGCAGTGAAATTATTTGTATAATCTTTGTCTCCCTCTGCTTGTAGACACATTTACAGCATCTATCTCTTGTGTAGCAGGCTCTTGTTTTCTCAAAGTAAAACTTGTAAAAACTCTTCCTACATTTATATTAAATTAAAAACAAAATGTTAAAAATACTACATTGATAAAGGAATCACATTCTCCCTTTATTTGTACCATTAAATATATGTTAGGCACTTTATTTCCAGTTTTCGAATATTGTCTTAATTTTTATTTAAAATCAACGTCTCTCTGGAGCTAATAATGGGAAAAGGGAGAAAAATAATTTTGGAAAAAGGTGGATTTGAACTTGGGTCAAAAGTTAACACCACTCGTCTTACTCAACGCCACTAACCCTGTTGTCAGCGGGATTTCATTTGTAGTTTTGTCTGGCTCAATTAGACAATGGTGGGCAGAGTTAGTGTAAATAACATCAGTCAACAAGGCAGGCTATTTGCACTTGGTGTAATTAGACACTCTGTTATAGGAAACAACGCTATCAGTATTGCACAATAAATCTATTTTTACACTGTCAATGGCTTGTTGCTTAAAATGTGAGTGTTTAACTTTTGTCTCTTTGCTTTAATTTTTTGCCATGCATATTGAGTTTAACACTATCTACATTATTTCAAATTTAATACAGTTCAAAGTATCTATTTTCAGCACTCATTTTCATGGGCCTTACATATAAAAGAAACTGGTTTGAAACCACACACACTGTGTCTTTAATCTCTGTAGCAGCTCCTTATTTAACCTCAGCTGATCCTGAGGAAACTGGATTGACATCCAAATACTGAAAGTTTTACAATAAAACATACAAAGTCACAAATGATTATGAGACATTGTTGATAATAGACTAATAACAGTAAATGAAAGACAACTCTCTCTTAATCACTTACACACAGAGACACTGTAAGAGAAGAATATATTCATTCATTGATCAGTCACATATAGAATTAAACTCTTATTAAACACAATTTAAAGTGCAAAGACTAAAGTGGAGCTAAATTATCTTATATTCTTGAGTTACACACATACAGTATGAGGCGTGTTACTGAATTTGGACTAATTTAAAAGTTTTAAATAAAAATGCACTATGTACTATAATTTGAATCATCCCTCAGATCAGAGAGCAACTTCACTCCTGAATTCCCTACACTGCAAAAACAAACTAGCTGATTCAACTTAAAATAATTTGTAACCTGGCTGCATTAAAAAGTTTTATATCGTTTATTCTCAGACAGATCCAGTACTCGAAGCTGTGAGGGGTTTGATCTCAGAGCTGAAGCCAGAACAACACAGCCTTCATCTGTGATATCACAATGTCTCAACCTGTAGAGAACTAAGACACAATGTGAATTGTAATTCAAGTGTTTGTAGTTTGTTATTCACTTTGTTCTCAGAGCAGATACTCGGCTCATGCTCATTACTGATCTCTCCACTGTGATGTAGAGCTCTGTGTAGATCTCATTCAGGAGAGTCTGGTTTCCCTGCTTTGCTGTTCCTTAATACAGACACTGAAACTTCATTGAGACTTCAACTGCATCAGTTTGATCTAAATGTGTTGAAGACCCGTCGCTCCTGATAGACACACATCTGGACTCTGGTTCTGATCTCTTCTGATGAATTGAACTATAACAAAGAGATTAAAGTTGATTCTTTTAATTGCTGTATTTAACAAAGTACGTATTAATTTATGACTAAAACACTCACTTTAAAGAGTGCTTTATGATTTTTTTTATTTACACAGCGTTATTACAAAAATAGTAGATTGAACTGAGTATTTTCACAGATGTGTCTCTATGTGAGCAGCACTATATGTGGTAAAACATGAGATAATATATAATACCTATAAACAATGTACAACAATTTCGCATATTTCGTATACAATACTACAGGTACTACTCTAATATGCAAAAATGCCATACTATAAAACATATTTTTTAATATGTAAATAAAATGTAATGCCTGAGATCAGTCTGTGTATCTTCACTCTTAAAATCTAATGGATGCTAATGGCTGATCCATAGACTCGTCACTCTTCATTGACACACAGCTGAACTCTGGTTCTGCTTAACTCAACTATAATAGAACAGATTTAATCCTTTTATGAAGATAATTATTTTATATTAAGATCTCTGGGTCTCTGGATTTTTGTATGTCATGAAGATGAACAGTTGAAATCTGAATCTGACCTCCAACACTGACTCTGGATAGAAATGACAAACAAACACAATGGCTGTGTCCGAAATCACCCCCTATACCCTTAAATAGGGCACTATTTTAGGGAACAGCCATTTACAGTGGTGCTCGAAACCATAGTGGACATTATTGAGTGCACTCATTCATACACCCCACAATGCACTGCAATAACAAGTGTACAACCGATGTACGTTCAATCATAGACATAATAAATACATGTATTTATTATGTCTATGCGTTCAACGGCTAGAGAATACCCATAATGCACTGTGACGGTTGTGCCGAATGAATTCCCGCGTCTGACCTGAAGATGGCGCTCACAGCTGAATCATACATCCATCTAGCCATTCTCAGCGTAATATCATACAGGTATAAATTCCTTTTTAATTGACTATTAAATTGTTTAATTAAGGTTTATACATAGTTTCCATGACAGAGTTCAAGATAAATCTTTTCAAAGTTAAGTTTAAAATTATTATTAATCAACAAGCACAGCAAAAGCGGCAGCCCTTCCGACGCACTCAGAGCGAATTCACTCACTTGTTTTCATTCACTCCTTCGAGTGGACTTTATTAGTGGAGTAATAGAGAATAGCAAATGAGGGTATAGTGGGA